>NW_025728274.1:4462371-4628714 GCF_021461385.2 Schistocerca piceifrons
GCTCTTAAATACTATGGGTTCTACGACTTCTCCTTCTAAATCGAGTAACGTTTCTATGGAAACGACAAGATTTTCTTTTAGGATACGACTATTTCCTTTCCGATGCACCATTCCTACTGTACTGCATCCCTCGCTCCCTCACATTGGCGAATTAACACATAAATTGCGTCGCTATGAAATACTATGGGTTCAATGACTTCTCCTTCTAAATCGGGTATCGTTTCTATGGAAACGACAGGATTTTCTTTTGGGATACGAGTATCTCCTTCTTGATGCACTATTCTTTCTTTACTGCATCCCTTGTGCCCTCACATTGAAGAATTAACACAGAAATGGCGACGCTATGAAATATTATGGGTTCTAAGACTTCTCCTTCTAAATCGAGTAACGTTTCTATGGAAACGTAAGGTTTTACTTCTGGGATACGAGTATCTCCTTTCCGATGCAGTATTCGTTCTCTACTGCATCCCTCGCTCCCTCACAATGACGAATTAATAATGAAATTGCGTCGCTATGAAATACTATGGCTTCTATAACTTCTTCTTCTAAATCGAGTAACGTTACTATGGAAACGACTGGATATTCTTTTGGGATACGAGTATCTCCTTTCCGATGCATTATTCCTTCTTTACTGCATCCCTCGCTCCCTCACATTGACAAATTAACACAGAGATGGCGTCGCTATGAAGTACTATGTGACCTAAGACTTCTCCTTCTAAATTGAGTAACGTTTCTATGGAAACGTCAGGATTTTCTTTTCGGGTACGAATATCTCCTTTCCGATGCACTATTTCTTCTTTACAGCATCCCTCGCTCCCTCACATTGACGAATTAACACAGAAATTGCGTCGCAATAAAAAGCTATGGGTTCTACGCCTTCTCCTTCTAAATCGAGTAACGTTTCTATGGAAACGACAAGATTTTCTTTTAGGATACGACTATCTCCTTTCCGATGCACCATTCCTTCTGTACTGCATCCCTCGCTCCCTCACATTGGCGAATTAACACAGAAATTGCGTCGCTATGAAATTCTATGGGTTCAATGACTTCTCTTTCTAAATCGGGTATCGTTTCTATGGAAACGACAGGATTTTCTTTTGGGATACGAGTATCTCCATCTTGATGCACTATTCCTTCTTTACTGCATCAATTGTTCCCTCACATTGAAGAATTAACACAGAAATGGCGACGCTATGAAATATTATGGGTTCTAAGACTTCTCCTTCTGAATCGAGTAACGTTTCTATGGAAACGTCAGGATTTACTACTGGGATACGAGTATCTCCTTTCCGATACAGTATTCGTTCTCTACTGCATCCCTCGCTCCCTCAAATTGACGAATTAATAATGAAATTGCGTCGCTATGAAATACTATGGGTTAAATGACTTCTCCTTCTAAATTGAGTAACGTTTCTATGGAAACGACAGGATTATCTTTTGGGATACGAGTATCTCCTTTCCGATGCAGTATTAGTTCTTTACTGCATCCCTCGCTCCCGCACATAGACGAATAAGCACAGACATTGCGTCGCTATGCAATACTATTGGTCCTATAACCTCTCCTTCTAAATCGAGTAACATTTCTATGGAAACGAGTGGATGTTCTTTTGAAATACGAGTATCTCCTTTCCGATGCACTATTCCATCTGTACTGCATCCCTCGCTCCCTCACATTGGCGATTTAACACAGAAATTGCGTCGCTATGAAATACTATGGGTTCTACGACTTCTCCTTCTAAATCGAGTAACGTTTCTATGGGAACGACAGGATTATCTTTTGGGATACTACTATCTCCTTTCCGATGCATTATTCCGTCTGTACTGCATCCCTCGCTCCCTCACATTGGCGAATTAACATAGAAATTGCGGCGCTATGAAATACTATGGGTTCTATTTCTCCTTCTAAATAGCGTAACGTTTCCATTGAAACGACAGCATTTTCTTTTGGGATAAGAGTATCTACTTTCCGATGCACTGTTCCTTCATTCCTGCATCTCTCGCTCCCTCACATTGACGAATTAACACAGAAATTGCGTCGCTACGAATACCATGTGTTCTATGAATCCTCCTTCAAAATCGAGTAATGTTACTATGGAAACGACAGGATTTTCTTTTGAGATACGACTATATCCATTCCGATGCACTATTCCTTCTTTACTGCATCCCTCGCTCCCTCACAATGACAAATTAACAATGAAATTGATTCGCTATGAAATACTATGGGTTCAATGACTTCTACTTCTAAATCGAGTAACGTTTCTGTGGAAACGACGGGATTTTCTGTTGGTATACGAGTAGCTCCTTTCCGATGCACTATTCCTTCTTTACTGCATCCCTGGCTCCCTCACATTGACGTATTAACACAGAAATTGGGACGCTATGGAATACTATGTGTTCTATGACTTTTCGTTCTAAATCGAGTAACGTTTCTACGGAAACGACCGGATTTTCTTTTGGAATACAGGTATCTCTTTTCCGATGCACTATTCCCTCTTTACTGCATCCCTCGCTCCCTCACATTGACGAATTAACACAAAACCAGAGTCGCTATGATATACTATGGGATGTATAAATTCTTCTTCTAAATCGAGTACCGTTTCTATTGAAACGACAGGATTTTCTTTAGGGATACCAGGTTCTCCTTTCCGTTGCGCTATTCCTTCTTTACTGCATCCCTCGTTCCCTCACATTGACGAATTATCACAGAAATATTGTCGCTATGGAATTCAATGGACTCAATGACTTCTCCTTCTAAATCGAGTAACGTTTCTATTGAAACGACAGGATTTTCTTTTGGGATACGATTATCTCCTTTCCGATGCACTATTCCTTCTTTACTGCATCCCTCGATCCCTCACATTGACAAATTAACACAGAAATGGCGTCGCTATGACATCCTGTGTGTTCTATGACATTTCCTTCTAAAACGAGTAACGTACCTATTTAAACGTCAGGATTTTGTTTTGGGATATGAGTATCTCCTTTCCGATGCACCATTCCATCTTTACTACATCCCTCCCTCCATTACATTAACAAATTAACACAGAAATTACGTCGCTATGATATACTATTGGTTCTATGACATCTCCTGCTAAATCGAGTAACGTTTCTATGGAGACAACAGTATTTTCTTTTGGGATACGAGTATCTCCTTTCCGATGCACTATTCCTTCTTTAATGCATTCCTGGCTCCCTCACATTAACGAATTAACACAGAAATTGCGTCGCTATGAAATACTATGGGTTCTATGACTTCCCCTTCTAAATCGAGTAACATTTCCATGGAAACGACAGGATTCTCTTTTGGAATACGAGTATCTCATTACCGATGCACTATTCGTTCTTTTCTGCATCCATGGCACAGTCATATTGCCGAATTAAGACTGAAATTGCGTCCCTATTTAATACTATGCGTTCTATGACTTCTCCTTGTAAATCGAGTAAAGTTTCTATGGAAACGACAGAATTTTCTTTTGGGATACGACTATCTCCTTTCCGATGCACTATTCCTTCTGTACTGCATCCTTCACTCCCTCACATTGGCGAATTAACACAGAAATTACGTCGCTATGAAATTCTAAGGGTTGTATGACGACTCCTTGCAAATCGGGTAACGTTTCTATTGAAACGACAGAATTTTCTTTTGGGATAAGAGTATCTCCATTCCGATTAACTATTCCCTCATTACTGCATCCATAGCTCCCTCACATTGACGAATTAACACATAAATTACGTCGATATTAAATAATATGGGTTCCATGACTTCTCCTTTTAAAACGAGTAACGTCTCTATGGAAACGACAGGATTTTCTTTTGGTATACCAGTATCTCCTTTCCGATGCTCTATCAGTTCTTTACTGCATCCCTAGCTCCCTCACATTGACGAATATACACAGAAATTGCGTCGCTATGAAATACTATGGGTTCTAAAACTTCTCCTTCTAACTCGAGTATCGTTTCTATGGTTACGACGGGATTTTCTTTTGGGAAACGACTATCTCCTTTCCGTTGCACTATTCCTTCTTTACTGCATCACTCGCTCCCTCACTTTGACGAATTAACGCAGAAATTGCGTCGCTATGAAATAATATGGGTTCTATGACTTCTCCTTCTAAATCGGGTATCGTTTCTATGGAAACGACAGGATTTTCTTTTGGGATACGAGTATCTCCTTCTTGATGCACTATTCTTTCTTTACTGCATCCCTTGTGCCCTCACATTGAAGAATTAACACAGAAATGGCGACGCTATGAAATATTATGGGTTCTAAGACTTCTCCTTCTAAATCGAGTAACGTTTCTATGGAAACGTCAGGATTTACTTCTGGGATACGAGTATCTCCTTTCCGATGCAGTATTCGTTCTCTACTGCATCCCTCGCTCCCTCACAATGACGAATTAATAATGAAATTGCGTCGCAATGAAATACTATGGCTTCTATAACTTCTTCTTCTAAATCGAGTAACGTTACTATGGAAACGACTGGATATTCTTTTGGGATACGAGTATCTCCTTTCCGATGCATTATTCCTTCTTTACTGCATCCCTCGCTCCCTCACATTGACAAATTAACACAGAGATGGCGTCGCTATGAAGTACTATGTGACCTAAGACTTCTCCTTCTAAATTGAGTAACGTTTCTATGGAAACGTCAGGATTTTCTTTTCGGGTACGAATATCTCCTTTCCGATGCACTATTTCTTCTTTACTGCATCCCTCGCTCCCTCACATTGACGAATTAACACAGAAATTGCGTCGCAATAAAAAGCTATGGGTTCTACGACTTCTTCTAAATCGAGTAACGTTTCTATGGAAACGACAAGATTTTCTTTTAGGATACGACTATCTCCTTTCCGATGCACCATTCCTTCTGTACTGCATCCCTCGCTCCCTCACATTGGCGAATTAACACAGAAATTGCGTCGCTATGAAATACTATGGGTTCAATGACTTCTCTTTCTAAATCGGGTATCGTTTCTATGGAAACGACAGGATTTTCCTTTGGGATACGAGTATCTCCTTCTTGATGCACTATTCCTTCTTTACTGCATCCCTTGTTCCCTCACATTGGAGAATTAACACAGAAATGGCGACGCTATGAAATATTATGGGTTCTAAGACTTCTCCTTCTAAATCGAGTAACGTTTCTATGGAAACGTCAGGATTTACTTCTGGGATACGAGTATCTCCTTTCCGATGCAGTATTCGTTCTCTACTGCATCCCTCGCTCCCTCACAATGACGAATTAATAATGAAATTGCGTCGCTATGAAATACTATGGGTTAAATGATTTTTCCTTCTAAATCGAGTAACGTTTCTATGGAAACGACAGGATTATCTTTTGGGATACGAGTATCTCCTTTCCGATGCAGTATTAGTTCTTTACTGCATCCCTCGCTCCCTCACATAGACGAATAAGCACAGACATTGCGTCGCTATGCAATACTATTGGTTCTATAACCTCTCCTTCTAAATCGAGTAACATTTCTATGGAAACGTGTGGATGTTCTTTTGAAATACGAGTATCTCCTTTCCGATGCACTATTCCATCTGTACTGCATCCCTCGCTCCCTCACATTGGCGATTTAACACAGAAATTGCGTCGCTATGAAATACTATGGGTTCTACGACTTCTCCTTCTAAATCGAGTAACGTTTCTATGGGAACGACAGGATTTTTTTTTGGGATACTACTATCTCCTTTCCGATGCACTATTCCGTCTGTACTGCATCCCTCGCTCCCTCACATTGGCGAATTAATATAGAAATTGCGGCGCTATGAAATACTATGGGTTCTACTTCTCCTTCTAAATAGCGTAACGTTTCCATTGAAACGACAGCATTTTCTTTTGGGATAAGAGTATCTACTTTCCGATGCACTGTTCCTTCATTCCTGCATCTCTCGCTCCCTCACATTGACGAATTAACACAGAAATTGCGTCGCTATCGAATACCATGTGTTCTATGAATCCTCCATCTATATCGAGTAATGTTACTATGGAAACGACAGGATTTTCTTTTGAGATACGACTATATCCATTCCGATGCACTATTCCTTCTTTACTGCATCCCTCGCTCCCTCACAACGACAAATTAACAATGAAATTGATTCGCTATGAAATACTATGGGTTCAATGACTTCTACTTCTAAATCGAGTAACGTTTCTGTGGAAACGACGGGATTTTCTGTTGGTATACGAGTAGCTCCTTTCCGATGCACTATTCCTTCTTTACTGCATCCCTGGCTCCCTCACATTGACGTATTAACACAGAAATTGGGACGCTATGGAATACTATGTGTTCTATGACTTTTCCTTCTAAATCGAGTAACGTTTCTACGGAAACGACCGGATTTTCTTTTGGGATACAGGTATCTCTTTTCCGATGCACTATTCCCTCTTTACTGCATCCCTCGCTCCCTCACATTGACGAATTAACACAAAACCTGAGTCGCTATGATATACTATGGGATGTATAAATTCTTCTTCTAAATCGAGTACCGTTTCTATTGAAACGACAGGATTTTCTTTAGGGATACCAGGTTCTCCTTTCCGTTGCGCCATTCCTTCTTTACTGCATCCCTCGTTCCCTCACATTGACGAATCATCACAGAAATATTGTCGCTATGGAATTCAATGGATTCAATGACTTCTCCTTCTAAATCGAGTAACGTTTCTATTGAAACGATAGGATTTTCTTTTGGGATACGATTATCTCCTTTCCGATGCACTATTCCTTCTTTACTGCATCCCTCGATCCCTCACATTGACAAATTAACACAGAAATGGCGTCGCTATGACATCCTGTGTGTTCTATGACATTTCCTTCTAAAACGAGTAACGTACCTATTCAAACGTCATGATTTTGTTTTGGGATATGAGTATCTCCTTTCCGATGCACCATTCCATCTTTACTACATCCCTCCCTCCATTACATTAACAAATTAACACAGATATTACGTCGCTATGATATACTATTGGTTCTATGACATCTCTTGCTAAATCGAGTAACGTTTCTATGGAGACAACAGTATTTTCTTTTGGGATACGAGTATCTCCTTTGCGATGCACTATTCCTTCTTTAATGCATTCCTCGCTCCCTCACATTAACGAATTAACACAGAAATTGCGTCGCTATGAAATACTATGGGTTCTATGACTTCCCCTTCTAAATCGAGTAACATTTCCATGGAAACGACAGGATTCTCTTTTGGAATACGAGTATCTCATTACCGATGCACTATTCCTTCTTTACTGCATCCCTGGCACAGTCACATTGCCGAATTAACACTGAAATTGCGTCCCTATTTAATACTATGCGTTCTATGACTTCTCCTTGTAAATCGAGTAAAGTTTCTATGGAAACGACAGAATTTTCTTTTGGGATACGACTATCTCCTTTCCGATGCACTATTCCTTCTGTACTGCATCCTTCACTCCCTCACATTGGCGAATTAACACAGAAATTACGTCGCTATGAAATATTAAGGGTTCTATGACTTCCCCTTCTAAATCGAGTAACATTTCCATGGAAACGACAGGATTTTCTTTTGGGATACGAGTATCTCCTTCTTGATGCACTATTCCTTCTTTACTGCATCACTCGCTCCCTCACTTTGACGAATTAACGCAGAAATTGCGTCGCTATGAAATAATATGGGTTCTATGACTTCTCCTTCTAAATCGAGTAACGTTTCTATGGAAACGACAGTACTTTCTTTTGGGATACGAGGATCTCCTTTCCGATGCACCATTCCTTCCTGGCTGCATCTCTCGCTACCTCACATTGACGATTTAACACAGAAATTGCGTCGCTATGAAGTACTATGTGTTCTATAAGTTCTCCTTCTAAAGCGAGATACGTTTCTATTGAAACGACAGGATTTTATTTTAGGATACGAGTATCTCCTTTCCGATGCACTATTTCGTCTGTACTGCATCCCTCGCTCCGTCACATTGACGAATTAACAACGAAATTGCGTCGCTATTACATACTATGGGTTCTATGACATCTCCTAAATCGAGTAACGTTTCTATGGAGGCGACAGGATTTTCTTTTGGGATACGACCATCTCCTTTCCGGTGCACTATTCCTACTTTACTGCATCCCTGGCTCCCTCACATTGACGAATTAACACAGAAATTGGGACGCTAAGGAATACTATGTGTTCTATGACTTTTCCTTTTAATCGAGTTACGTTTCTATGGAAACGACAGCATTTTATTTTGGGATTCGTGTATCTCCTTTCCGATGCACTATTCCTTCTTTACTGCATCCCTCCCTCCCTCACATTGACGAATTAACAAATAAATTGCGTAGCGATGAAGTACTATGGGTTCTATAACTTCTCCTTCTAAATCGAGTAACGTTTCTATTGAAACGACAGGATTTTCTTTTGTGATACGTGTATCTCCTTTCCGATGCACTATTCCTTCTTTACTGCATCCCTCGCCCCCTCACAATGACGAATTAACACAGGAATTGCGCCGCCATGAAATACTATGGGTTCTATAACTTTTTCTTCTAAATCGAGTAATGTTACTATGGAAACGACAGGATATTCTTTTGGGATACGAGTATCTCCTTTTCGATGCATTATTCCTTCTTTACTGCATCCCTCGCTCCCTCACATTGACAAATTAACACAGAGATGGCGTCGCTATGATGTACTATGTGACCTAAGACGTCTCCTTCTAAATTGAGTAACGTTTCTATGGAATCGTCAGGATTTTCTTTTCGGGTACGAATATCTCCTTTCCGATGCACTATTTCTTCTTTACTGCATCCCTCGCTCCCTCACATTGACGAATTAACACAGAAATTGCGTCGCAATAAAAAGCCATGTGTTCTACGACTTCTCCTTCTAAATCGAGTAACGTTTCTATGGAAACGACAAGATTTTCTTCTAGGATACGACTATCTCCTTTCCGATGCACCATTCCTTCTGTACTGCATCCCTCGCTCCCTCACATTGGCGAATTAACACAAAAATTGCGTCGCTATGAAATACTATGGGTTCAATGACTTCTCCTTCTAAATCGGGTATCGTTTCTATGGAAACGACAGGTTTTTCTTTTGGGATACGAGTATCTCCTTCTTGATGCACTATTCCTTCTTCACTGCATCCCTTGTTCCCTCACATTGAAGAATTAACACAGAAATGGCGACGCTATGAAATATTATGGGTTCTAAGACTTCTCCTTCTAAATCGAGTAACGTTTCTATGGAAACGTCAGGATTTATTTCTGGGATACGAGTATCTCCTTTCCGATGCAGTAATTATTCTCTACTGCATCCCTCGCTCCCTCACTATGACGAATTAATAATAAAATTGCGTCGCTATGAAATACTATGGGTTAAATGACTTCTCCTCCTAAATCGAGTAACGTTTCTGTGGAAACGACAGGATTATCTTTTGGGATACGATTATCTCCTTTCCGATGCAGTATTAGTTCTTTACTGCATCCCTCGCTCCCTCACATTGACGAATAAGCACAGACATTGCGTCGCTATGAAATACTATGGGTTCTATAACCTCTCCTTCTAAATCGAGTAACATTTCTATGGAAACGAGTGGATGTTCTTTTGAAATACGAGTATCTCCTTTCCGATGCACTATTCCATCTGTACTGCATCCCTCGCTCCCTCACATTGGCGATTTAACCCAGAAATTGCGTCGCTATGAAATACTATTGGTTCTATGACTTCTCCTTCTAAATCGAGTAACGATTCTATTCAAACGACAGGATTTTCTTTTGGGATAAGAGTATCTCCTTTCCGATGCACTATTCCGTTTTTACTGCATCTCTCGCTCCCTCACTATGACGAATAAGCACAGAAATTGCGTCGATATGAAATACTATGGGTTCTACGACTTCTCCTTCTAAATCGAGTAACGTTTCTATGGGAACGACAGGATTTTCTTTTGGGATACGACTATCTCCTTTCCGATGCACTATTCCTTCTGTACTGCATCCTTCGCTCCCTCACATTGGCGAATTAACACAGAAATTGCGTGGCTATGAGATATTATGGGTTCTATGACTTCACCTTCTAAATTGAGTAACGTTTCTATGGAAACGACGGGATTTTTTTTGGGATACTGCTATCTCCCTTCCGATGCACTATTCCGTCTGTACTGCATCCCTCGCTCCCTCACATTGGCGAATTAACATAGAAATTGCGGCTCTATGAAATACTATGGGTTCTATTTCTCCATCTAAATAGCGTAACGTTTCCATTGAAACGACAGCATTTTCTTTTGGGATAAGAGTATCTACTTTCCGATGCACTGTTCCTTCTTTCCTGCATCTCTCGCTCCCTCACATTGACGAATTAACACAGAAATTGCGTCCCTATTTAATACTATGGGTTCTATGACTTCTCCTTCTAAATCGAGTAAAGTTTCTATGGAAACGACAGAATTTTCTTTTTGGATACGACTATCTCCTTTCCGATGCACTATTCCTTCTGTACTGCATCCTTCACTCCCTCACAATGGCGAATTAACACAGAAATTACGTCGCTATGAAATACTAAGGGTTGTATGACGACTCCTTGTAAATCGGGTAACGTTTCTATTGAAACGACAGGATTTTCTTTTGGGATAAGAGTATCTCCATTCCGATGAACTATTCCCTCATAACTGCATACCTAGCTCGCTCACATTGACGAATTAACACATAAATTACGTCGCTATTAAATAATATGGGTTCCATGACTTCTCCTTTTAAAACGAGTAACGCTTCTATGGAAACGACAGGATTTTCTTTTGGTATACGAGTATCTCCTTTCCGATCCTCTATTAGTTCTTTACTGCATCCCTAGCTCCCTCACATTGACGAATATTCACAGAAATTGCGTCGCTATGAAATACTATGTGTTCTAAAACTTCTCCTTCTAACTCGAGTATCGTCTCAATGGTTACGACGGGATTTTCTTTTGGGATACGAGTATCTCCTTTCCGATGCACTATTCCTTCTTTACTGCATCACTCGCCCCCTCACAAAGACGAATTAACACAGAAATTTCGCCGCCATGAAATACTATGTGTTCTATAACTTCTTCTTCTAAATCGAGTAACGTTACTATGGAAACGACAGGATATTCTTTTGGGATACGAGTATCTCCTTTCCGTTGCACTATTATTTCTTTACTGCATCACTCGCTCCCTCGCTTTGACGAATTAACGCAGAAATTGCGTCGCTATGAAATAATATGGGTTCTATGACTTCTCCTTCTAAATCGAGTAACGTTTCTATTGAAACGACAGGATTTTTTTTTTGGTATACGAGTATCCTCTTTCCTTTGCACTATTCTTCCTTTACTGCATCCCTCGCTCAGTCACATTGACGAATTAACAATGAAATAGCGTCGCTATGAAATACTATGGGTTCTATGACTTCTCCTTCTTAATTGAGTAACGTTTCTATGGAAACGACAGGATTTTCTTTTGGAATACGAGTATCTCCTTTCCGATGCACTATTCCTTTTTTACTGCATCCCATCGTTCCCTCACATTGAGGAATAAGCACAGAAATTGCGTCGCTATGATATACTATGGATTCTATGACTTATCCTTCTAAATCGAGTAACTTTTCTATGGAAACGACATTATTTTCTTTTGGGATACGAGTATCTCCTTTCCGATGCACTAATCCTTCTTTACTGCATCCCTCGCTCCCTCACATCGACGAATTAACACAACAATGGCATCGCTATGAAATACTATGGCGTCTATGACTTCTCCTTCTAAGTCGAGTAACTTTTCTACGGAAACGACAGGATTTTCTTTTGGGATACGAGTATCAACTTTCCGATGCACTATTCGTTCTTTACTGCATCCCCCGATCCCGCACATTGAGGAATAAGCACAGAAATTGCGTCGCTATGATATACTATTGGTTCTATGGATTCTCCTTCTAAATCGAGTAACGTCTCTATGGAAACGACACGATTTTCTTTTGGGATGCGAGCATCTCCTTTCCGATGCACTATTCCATCTTTACTGCATCCCACGCTCCCTCACATTGACGAATTAACACAGAAATTCCGTCGCTATGAAATACTATGGGTTCTATGACTTCTCCTTCTTAATCGATAACGTTTCTATGGAAACGAAAGGATTTTCTTTTGGTATACGAGTATCTCCATTCCGATGCACTATTCCTTCTTTACTGCATCCCTCGCTCCCTCACATTGACGAATTAACCCAGAAATTGTGTCCCTATGAAATCCTATGGGTTCTATGGCTTCTCCTTCTAATTCGAGTAACGTTTCTATGGAAACGGCGGTATTTCCGTTTGGGATACGAGTACCTCCTTTCCGATGCACTATTCCTTGTTTACTGCATCCCTCGCTCCATCACATTGACGAATTAACACAGAAATGTCGTCGCCATGAAATACCAAGGGTTCAATGACTTCTCCGTCTAAATCGATCAATGTTTCTATGGTAACGTTAGGATTTTCTTTTGGGATACGAGTATATCCTTTCCGATGCACTATTCGTTCCTTACTGCTTCCCTCGCTCCCTCACATTGACGAATTAACACAGAAATTGCGTCGCTATGAAATACTATGTGTTCTATGCCTTCTCCTTCTAAATCGAGTAACGTTTCTATGGAAACGACAGAATTTTTTTTGGGATACGAGTATCACCTTTCCGAAGCACTATTCCTTCTGTACTGCATCCCCCGCTCCCTCACATTGGCGAATTAACACAGAAATTGCGTCGCTATGAAATACTATGGGTGCTATGACTTCTCATACTAAATCGAGTAACGTTTCTATTGAAACGGCAGGATTTGCTTTTGGGATGCGAGTATCTCCTTCTTGATGCACTATTCCTTCTTTACTGCATCCCTCGCTCCCTCACTAAGACGAATTAACACAGAAATGGCGTCGCTATGAAATATTATATGTTCTATGACTTTTCCTTCTAAATCGAGAAACGTTTTTATGGAAACGTCAGGATTTTCTTTTGGGATACGAGTATCTCCTTTCCGATGCACTACTCCTTCTTTACTGCATGCCTCGCTCCCTCAAATTGAGAAATTAACACAGAAATTGCGTCGCTATGACATACTATTAGTTCTATGACATCCCCTTCCAAGTCGAGTAACGCATCTATGGAAACAACATGATTTTCATTTTGGATACGAGTAACTCCTTTCCGATGCACTATTCCTTCTTTACTGCATCCCTCGCTCCCTCACATTGACGAATTAACGTAGAAATTTCGACGCAATGAAATACTGTGGGTTCTATGACTTCTCCTTCCAAATCGTGTATCGTTTCTATGGAAACGACAGGATTTTCTTTTGGGATACGAGTATCTCCTTTCCGATGCACTATACCTTTTTTACTGCAACCCTCGCTCCCTCACATTGACGAATAAACACTGAACTTGCGTCGCTATGAAATACTATGGGTTCTATGACTTCTCCTTCTAGATCGAGTAACGTTTCTTTGGAAACGAAAGGATTTTCTTATGGGATTCGAGTTTCTCCTTTCCGATGCACTATTCCGCCTTTACTGCATGCCTCGCTCGAACAAATTGACGAATAAGCACAGACATTGCGTCGCTATGAATTACTATGTGTTCTATAAATTCTCCTTCTAAAACGCGTAACGTTTCTATGGAAACGACAGGATGAACTTTTGAAATACGAGTATCTCCTTTCCGATGCACTATTCCATCTGTACTGCATCCCTCGCTCCCTCACATTGGCGAATTAACACAGAAATTGCGTCGCTATGAAATACTATGGTTCTATGACTTCTCCTTCTAAATCGAGTAACGTTTCTATTGAAACGACAGGATTTTCTTTTGGGATACGTGTATCTCCTTTCCGATGCACTAATCCTTCTTTACTGCATCCCTCGCTCTCTCACATTTACGATTTATCACAGAAATTGCGTCGCTATGGAATACTATGGGTTCAATGGTTTCTCTTTCTACATCGAGTAACAATTCTACGGAAACGAAAGGATTTTCTTTTGGGATACGAGTATCTCCCTTGCGATGCAATATTCCTTCTTTACTGCATCTCTCGCTCCCTCACATTGACGAATTGACACAGAAATTGCGTCGCTATGAAATACTATAGGATCTATGACTCATCCTACTACATCGAGTAACGTTACTATGGAAACGACAGGATTTTTTTTTGGGATACGAGTATCTCATTTCCGATGCACTATTCCTTCTTTACTGCATCCCTCGCTCCCTCACATTGTCGAATTGGTGTGGCTATGAAGTACTATGTGATCTATGACTTCTCCTTCTAAATAGAGTAACGCTTCTATGGAAACGTCAGGATTTTCTTTTCGGATACGAATATCTCCTATCCGATGCATTATTCCTTCTATACTGCATCCCTTGCTCCCTCACATTGACGAATTAACGCAGAAATTGCGTCGCTATGAAATGCCATGGGTTCTATGACTTCTCCTTCTAAATCGAGTAACGTTACTATGGAAACGACAGGATTTTCTTTTGGCATACGAGTATCTCATTTCCGGTGCACTATTCCTTCTTTACTGCATCCCTGGCTCCCTCACATTGACGAATTATCACAGTAATTGCGTCGCTATGCAATACTATGTGTTCAATGACTTCACCTTCTAAGTCGAGTAACGTTTCTATGGAAACGAGAGGATATTCTTTTGGTGTACGAGTATCTCTTTTACGATGCACTATTTCTTCTTTACTGCATCCCTCGCTGCATCACTTTGATGAATAAGCACAGAAATTGCGTCGGTATGAAATACTATGGGTTCTATAACTTCTCCTTCTAAATCGAGTAACGTTTCTATGGAAACGACAGGATTTTCTTTTGGGATACGAGTATCTCCTTTCCGATGCACTATTCCTTCTATACTACACCCCTTGCTCCCTCACATTGACGAATTAACGCAGAAATTGCGTCGCTATGAAATACCATGGGTTCTATGACTTCTCCTTCTAAATCGAGCAACGTTACTATGGAAACGACAGGAGTTTCTTTTGGGATACGAGTATCTCCCTTCCGATGCAATATTGCTTCTTTACTGCATCTCTCGCTACCTCACATTGACGAATTAACACAGAAATTGCGTCGCTATGAAATACTATGGGATCTATGACTTCTCCTGCTAAATCGAATTACGTTTCTATGGAAACGATAGGATTTTCTTTTGGGATACGAGTATATCCTTCCCGATGCACTATTCCTTCTTTACTGCAATCTTCGCTCCCTCACATTGACGAATGAACTCAGAAATTACGAGGCTATGTTATAGTATTGAATCTATGACTTTTCCTTCTATATCGATTAACGTTTCTATGGAAACGACGGGATTTTCTTCTGGGATACAGCTATCTCCTTCCCGATGCACTATTCCTTCTGTACTGCATCCCTCGCTCCCTCACATTGGCGAATTAACGCAGAAATTGCGTCGCTATGAAATACTATGGGTGCTATGACTTCCCCATCTAAATCGAGTAACGTTTCTATAGAAACGACAGGATTTTCTTTTGGGATACGAGCATCTCCTTTCCGATGCACAATTCCGTTTTTACTGCATCCCTCGCTCCATCACTTTGACGAATAAGCACAGAAATTGCGTCGCTATGAAATACTATGGGTTCTGTAACTTCCCCTTCTAAATCGAGTAACGTTTCTATGGAAACGACAGGATTTTGTTTTGGGATACGAGTATCTCCTTTTGCGATGCACTATTCCTTCTATACTGCATCCCTTGCTCCCTCACATTGACGAATTAACGCAGAAATTGCGGCGCTATGAAATACCATGGGTTCTATGACTTCTCCTTCTAAATCGAGCAACGTTACTATGGAAACGGCAGGATTTTCTTTTGGGATACGAGTATCTCCCTTCCGATGCAATATTCCTTCTTTACTGCATCTCTCGCTCCCTTACATTGACGAATTGACACAGAAATTGCGTCGCTATGAAATACTATAGGATCTATGACTCATCCTACTACATCGAGTAACGTTACTATGGAAACGACAGGATTTTCTTTTGGGATACGAGTATCTCATTTCCGGTGCACTATTCCTTCTTTACTGCATCCCTGGCTCCCTCACATTGACGAATTATCACAGTAATTGCGTCGCTATGCAATACTATGTGTTCAATGACTTCACCTTCTAAATCGAGTAACGTTTCTATTGAAACGAGAGGATTATCTTTTCTGATACGAATATCTCGTTTCCGATGCACTATTAGTTCTTTACTGCATCCCTCGCTCCCTCACATTGACGAAAAAGCACAGACATTGCGTCGCTATGAATTACTATGTGTTCTATAACTTCTCCTTCTAAATCCAGTAACGTTTCACTGGAGACGACTGGATGATCTTTTGAAATACGAGTATCTACTTTCCGATTCACTTTTCCTTCTTTACTGCATCCCTCGCTCCCTCACACTGACGAATGAACTCAGAAATTGCGTGGCTATGATATAGTATGGGTTCTATGACTTTTCCTTCTATATGGATTAACGTTTCTATAGTAACGACTGGATTTTCTTTTGCGATACAGCTATCTCTTTTCCGATGCACTATTCCTTCTGTACTGCATCCCTCGCTCCCTCACATTGGCGAATAAACATAGAAATTGCGTCGCTATGATATACTATGGGTTCTATGACTTCTCCTTTAAATCAAATAACGTTTCTATGGAAACGACAGTATTTTCTTTTGGTATACGAGTATCTCCTTTCCGATGCACTATTCTTTCTTTACTGCATCCCTTGACTCCTCACAGTGGCGAATTGACACTGAAATTGCGTCGCTATGAAATACTTCGGGTTCTATGACTTCTCCTTCTAAATGGAGTAATGTTTCCATTGAAACGACAGGATTTTCTTTTGGGATACGACTATCTCCTTTCCGATTCACTATTCCTTTTTTACTGCATCAATCGCTCCCACCCATTGACGAATTAACAATGAAATTGCGTCGCTATGAAATACTATTTGTTTAATGACTGCTCCTTCTAAATCGAGTAACGTTTCTATGGAAACGACAGGATTTTCTTTTGGGATACAAGTATCTCCTTCTTGATGCACTATTCCTTCTTTACAGCATCCCTTTTTCTCTCACATTGAAGTATTAACACAGAAATGGCGTCGCTATGAAATACTAAGGGTTCTATAACTTCTCCTTCTAAATCGAGTAACGTTTCTATGGAAACGTAAGGATTTACTTTTGGGGTACGAGTATCTCTTTTCCGATGCACTATTGCTTCTTTACTGCATCCCTCGCTCCCTCTCAAAGAAGAATTAACAATGAAATTGCGTCGCTATGAAATACTATGGGTTAAATGACTTCTCCTTCCAAATCGAGTAACGTTTCTATGGAAACGACAGGATTATCTTTTGGGATACGAGTATCTCCTTTCCGATGCACTATTAGTTCTTTACTGCATCCCTCGATCACTCACATTGACGAATAATCACAGAAATTGCGTCGCCATGGAATACAATGGTTCAATGATTTCTCTCTCTACATCGAGTAACATTTCTACGGAAACGAAAGGATTTTCTCTTGGGATACGAATATCTCCTTTCCGATGCACTATTCCTTCTTTACCGCATCCCTCGCTCTCTCACAATGACGAATTAACACAGAAATTGCGTCGCCATTAAATACTATGGGTTCTATTACTTCTCCTTCTAAATCGAGTAATGTTACTATGGAAACGACAGGATTTTCTTCTGGGATACCAGTATATCTTTTCCGATGCACTATTACTTCTTTACTGCATCCCTCGATCCCCCACATTGACGAATTAACACAGAAATGGCGTCGCTATGAAGTACTTTGTGATCTATGACTTCTCCTTCTAAACTGAGTAACGTTTCTATGGAAACGTCAGGATATTCTTTTCGGATACGAATATCTCCTTTCCGATGCATTATTCCTTTTTTTCTGCATCCCTGGCTCCGTCACATTGACGAATTATCACAGAAATTGCGTCGCTATGGAATACTATGTGATCAATGATTTCTCCTTCTAAATCGAGTAACGTTTCTATGGAAACGAGAGGATTTTCTTTTGGTATAGGAGTATCTCCTTTCCGATGCACTATTCCTTCTGTACTGGATCCCTGGCCCCCTCACATTGACGAATTAACACAGAAATTGCGACGCTATGGAATACTATGGTTTCTATGACTTCTCCTTCTAAATCGAGTAACGATTCTATTGAAACGACGGGATTTTCTTTTGGGATACGAGTACCTCCTTTCCGATGCACTATTCCGTTTTTACTGCATCCTTCACTCCCTCACTTTCACGAATAAGCACAGAAATTGCGTCGCTATGAAATACTATGGGTTCTATAACTTCTCCTTATAAATCGAGTAATGTTTCTACGGAAACGACAGGATTTTCTTTTGGGATACAGCTATCTCCTTTCCGATGCACTATTCCTTCTTTACTGCACCTCTCGCTCCCGCACATTGACGAATTAACGCAGAAATTGCGTCGCTATGAAGCACTATGGGTTCTATGACTTCTCCTTCAAATCGAGTAACGTTTCTATGAAAACGACAGGATTTTCTTTAGGGATACGAGTATCTCCTTTCCGAAGCACTATTCCTTCCTTACTGCATCCCTCACTCCCTCACATTGACGAATGAACTCAGAAATTGCGTGGCTATAATGTAGAATGGGTTCTATGATTCTCCTTCTAAATCGAGAAACGTTTCTATGGAAACGACGGGATTTTCTTTTGGGATACAGCTATCTCCCTTCCGAAGCACTATTCCCTCTTTACTGCATCTCTCGCTCCCTCACATTGACGAATTAACGCAGAAATCGCGTCGCTATGAAATACTATGGGTTCCATGACTTCACCTGCAAATCGAGTAACGTTTCTATGGAAACGACATGATTTTCTTTAGGGATACGAGTATCTCCTTTCCGAAGCACTATTCCTTCTTCACTGCTTCCCTCGCTCCCTCACATTGACGAATGAACTCTCAAATAGCGTGGCAATGATATAGTATGGGTTCTATGACTTCTCCTTCTAAATCGAGTAACGTTTCTATGGAGACGACAGGATTTTCTTTAGGGATACGAGTATCTCCTTTCCGATGCACTATTTCTTCTTTACTGCATCTCTCGCTCCCTCACATTGACGAATTAACACAGAAATTGCGTCGCTATGAAGTACTGTGAGTTCCATGACTTCTCCTTCTAAATCAAGTAACGTTTCTATGGGAACGACAGGATTTTCTTTTGGGATACGAGTACCTCATTTCCGAAGCACTATTCCGTCTGTACTGCACCCCTCGCTCCCTCACATTGACGAATTGACACAGAAATTTCGACGCTATGTAATACTATGGGTTCTAGGACTTCTCCTTCTAATTCGAGTAACGTTCTATGGAAACGTCAGGATTTTCTTTTGGGATACGACTATCTCCTTTCCGATGCACTATTCCCTCTGTACTGCACCACTCGCTCCATCACATTGGCGAATTAACACAGAAATTGCGTCCCTATGAAATACTATGTGTTCTATGACTTCTCCTTCCAAATCGAGTAACGTTTCTATTGAAACGACAGGATTTTCTATTGGGATACGAGTATCTCCTTTCCGATGCACTATTAGTTCTTTACTGCATCCCTCGCTCCCTCACATTGACGAATTGACACAGAAATTGCGTCGCTATGAAATACAATGAGTGCTACAACTTCTCATCCTAAATCGAGTAACATTTCTATGGAAAGGACCGGATTTTCTTTTGGGATACGAGTATCTCATTTCCGATGCACTATTCCTTCTTTACTGCATCCCTCACTCCCTCACATTGACAATTTCACCCAGAAATTGCGTCCCTATATAATACTATGGGTTCTATGACATCTCCTTCTAAATAGAGTAACGTTTCTATGGAAACGACAGAATTTTCTTTTGGGATACGAGTATCTCCTTTCTGATGCACTATTCCTTCTTTACTGCATCCCTCGCTCCCTTACATCGACGAATTAACACAGAAATTGCGTCGCTATGATATACTATTGGTTCTAAGGCACCTCCTTCTAAATCGAGTAACGTTTCAATGGAAACGAAAGGATTTTCTTTTGGGATACGAGTATCTCCTTTACGATGTACTATTCCTTCTTTACTGCAACCCTCGCGCTCTCACACTGACGAATTAACACAGAGATTGCGTCGCTATGATATACTGTGGGACCTATGACTTATTCTTCTAAATCGAGTAACGTTTCTATGGAAACGACAGGATTTTCTTTTGGTATACGAGTATCTCCTTTCCGTTGCACTAACCCTTCATTACTGCATCCCTCGCTCAATCACATTAACGAATTAACACAGAAATTGCGTCGCTATGAAATACTATGGGTTCCATGACTTCTCCTATGACATCAAGTAACGTTTCTATGGAGACGACAGGATTTTCTTTTGGGATACGAGTATCTCCTTTTTGAAGCACTATTCCGTCTTTGCTGCATCTCTCGCTCCCTCACATTGACGAATTAACACAGAAATTGCGTCGCGATGAAATACTATGGGATCTATGACTTCTAAATCGAGTAACGTTTCCATTGAAACGACAGGATTTTCTTTCTGGATACGAGTATCTCCTTTCTGAAGCACTATTCCATCTTTACTGCATCCCTCGCTCCCTCACATTGACGAAATAACACAGAAATTGCGTCGCTATGAAATACTATGATTTCTATGACTTCTCATTCTAAATCGAGTAACGTTTTTATGGAAACGACAGGATTTTCTTTTGGGATCCGAGTATCTCCTTTCTGATGCACTATTCCTTCTTTACTGCATCCCTCGCTCCATCACATTGACGAATTAACACAGAAATTGCGTCGCTATGAAATACTATTGGTTCTAAGACATCTCCTTCAAAATCGAGTAACGTTTCAATGGAAACGACAGGATTTTCTTTTGGGATACGAGTATCTCCTTTCCGATGCACTATTCCTTCTATATTGCATCCCTCCCTCTCTCACATTGACGAATTAACACAGAGATTGGGTCGCAATGATATACTGTGGGCCCTGTGACTTATCCTCTTAAATCGAGTAACGTTTCTATGGAAACGACAGGATTTTCTTTTGGTGTACGAGTTTCTCCTTTCCGTTGCAGTATCCCTTCTTTACTTCATTCCTCGCTCAATCACATTAACGAATTACCACAGAAATTGCGTCGCTATGAAATACTATGGGTTAAATGACTTCTCCTACTACATCGAGTAACGTTTCTATGGAAACGACAGGATTTTCTTTTGGGATACGACTAACTCCTTTCCGATGCGTTATGCCTTCTGTACTGCATCCCTCGCTCCCTCACATTGGCGAATTACCAGGGAAATTGCGACGCTATGAAATTCTATGGGTTCTATGACTTCTCCTTCTAAATCGAGTAACGTTTCTATGGAAACGACAGGATTTGTTTTGGGATACGAGTATCTCCTTTCCGAAGCACTATTCCGTCTTTGCTGCATCTCTCGCTTCCTCACATTGACGAATTAACACA
Organism: Schistocerca piceifrons; assembly: GCF_021461385.2. Classification (NCBI taxonomy): domain Eukaryota; kingdom Metazoa; phylum Arthropoda; class Insecta; order Orthoptera; family Acrididae; genus Schistocerca; species Schistocerca piceifrons. Next base: position 4,483,909 of record NW_025728274.1, read on the forward strand.
GAAATTGCGTCGCGATGAAAAACTATGGGATCTATGATTTCTCCTTCTATATCGAGTAACGTTTCTATGGAGACGACAGGATTTTCTTTTGGGATACGAGTATCTCCTTTCCGATGGACTATTAGTTCTTTACTGCATCCCTCGCTCCCTCACATTGACGAATAAGCACAGATATTGCGTCGCTGTGAAATACTATGGGTTCTATAACTTCTCCTTCTAAATCAAATAACGTTCCTATGGAAACGACAGGATTTTCTTTTGGGATACGAATATCTCCTTTCCGATGCACTATTCCTTCTTTACTGCATCCCTCGCACCCTCACATTCACAAATTAACTCAGAAACTGCGTCGCTATTAAATACTATCGGTTCTATGACTTCTCCTTCTAAATCGAGTAACGTTACTATGTAAACGACAGGATTTTCTTTTGGGATACGAGTATCTCCTTTCTGATGCACTATTCCGTCTTTATTGCATCCCTCGCTCCCTCACATTGACGAATGAACTCTGAAGTTGCGTGGCAATGATATAGTATGGGTTCTATGACTTCTCCTTCTAAATCGAGTAACGTTTCTATGGAGACGACAGGATATTCTTTAGGGATACGAGTATCTCCTTTCCGAAGCACTATTCCTTCTTTACTGCATTCCTCGCTCCCTCACATTGAAGAATAAGTACAGTAATTGCTTCGCTCTGAAATGCTATGGGTTCTATGACTTCGCCTTCTAAATCGAGTAACGTTTCTATGGAAACGACAGGATTTTTCTTGGGATACGAGCATCTCTTTTCCGATGTGCTATTTCTTCTTTACTGCATCTCTCGCTCCCTCACATTGACGAATAAGCACAGAAATTGCGTCGCTATGAAATTCTATAGGTTCTTTAATTTCTCCTTCTAAATCGAGTAACATATCTATGGAAAGTAAAGGATTTTCTTTTGGGATACGAGTATCTGATTTCCGGTGCACTATTCCTTTTTTACTGAGTCCCTTGCTCCCTCACATTGACGAATTAAAACAGAAATTGCGTCGCTATGAAATACTATGTGTTCTATGACTTCTCCTTCCAAACCGAGTTACGTTTCTATTGAAACGACAGAATTTTCTTTTGGGATACGAGTTTCTAATTTCCAATGCACTATCCCGTCTTTACTGCATCCCTCGCTCCCTCACATTGGCGAATTAACATAGAAATTGCGTCGCTGTGAAATGCTATGGGTTCTATGACTTCTCCTTCTAAATCGAGGAACGCTTCTATTGAAACGACAGGATTTTCTTTCGGGATACGAGTATCTCCTTTCTGATGCACCATTCCATCTGTACTGCATCCCTGGCTCCCTCACATTGACGAATGAACTCTGAAATTGCGTGGCAATGATATAGTATGCGTTCTATGACTTCTCCTTCTAAATAGAGTAACGTTTCTATGGAGACGACAGGATTTTCTTTAGGGATACGAGTATTTCCTTTCCGAAGCACTATTCCCTCTTTACTGCATTCCTCGCTCCCTCACATTGAAGAATAAGCACAGTAATTGCGTCGCTCTGAAATGCTATGGGTTCTATGACTTCGCCTTCTAAATCGAGTAACGTTTCTATGGAAACGACAGGATTTTTCTTGGGATACGAGCATCTCTTTTCCGATGCGCTATTTCTTCTTTACTGCATCTCTCGCTCCCTCACATTGACGAATTAACACAGAAATTGCGTCGCTATGAAATACTGTGGGTTCCACGACTTCTCCTTCTAAATCGAGTAACGTTTCTATGGAAACGACAGGATATGCTTTTGGGATTCAAGTATCTCCTTTCCGATCCACTATCACTTCTTTACTGCATCCCTCGCAAACGCACATTAACGAATAAGCACAGAAATTGCGTCGCTATGAAATACTATGGGTTCTATAACTTCTCCTCCTAAGTCGAGTAACGTTCTATGGAAACGTCGGGATTTTCTTTTGGGATACGACTATCTCTTTTCCGATGCACTATTCCCTCTGTACTGCATCCCTCGCTCCCTCACATTGACGAATAAGCACAGAAATTGCGTCGCTATGAAATACTGTGAGTTCTATAACATCTCCTTCTAAATCGAGTAACGTTTCTATGGAAAGGACAGGATTTTCTTTTGGTATACGAGTATCTCCTTTCCGATGCACTATTAGTTCTTCACTGTATCCCTTGCTCCCTGACATTGACGAATTGACACAGAAATTGCGTCGCTATGAAATACAATGTGTTCTATAACTTCTCCTCCTAAATCGAGTAACACTTCTATGGAAAGGACAGGATTTTGTTTTGGGTTACGAGTATCTCATTTCCGATGCACTATTCCTTCTTTACTGCATCCCTCACTCCCACACATTGACGAATTCACCCAGAAATTGCGTCCCTATGAAATACTATGGGTTCTATGACATCTCCTTGTAAATAGAGTAACGTTTCTATGGAAACGACAGGATTTTCTTTTGGGATACGAGTATCTCCTTTCTGATGCACTATTCCTTCTTTACTGCATCACTCGCTCCCTTACATTGACGAATTAACACAGAAATTGCGTCGCTATGATATACTATTGGTTCTAAGACACCTCCTTCTAAATCGAGTAACGTTTCAATGGAAACGAAAGGATTTTCTTTTGGGATACGAGTATCTCCTTTACGATGCACTATTCCTTCTTTACTGCAACCCTCGCACTCTCACACTGACGAATTAACACAGAGATTGCGTCGCTATGATATACTGTGGGCCCTATGACTTATCCTTCTAAATCGAGTAACGTTTATATGGAAACGACAGGATTTTCTTTTGGGATACGACTAACTCCTTTCCCATGCACTATGCCTTCTGTACTGCATCCCTCGCTCCCTCACATTGGCGAATTAACTCGGAAATTGCGTCGCTATAAAATTATATGGGTTCTATGATTTCTCCTTCTAAATCGAGTAACGTTTCTATGGAAACGACAGGATTTTCTTTTGGGATACGAGTATCTCCTTTCCGAAGCACTATTCCTTCTTTACTGCATCTCTCGCTTCCTCACATTGACGAATTAACACAGAAATTGCGTCGCGATGAAAAACTATGGGATCTATGGCTTCTCCTTCTATATCGAGTAACGTTTCTATGGAAACGACAGGATTTTCTTTTGGGATACGAGTATCTCCTTTCCGAAGCACTATTCCTTCTTTACTGCATTCCTCGCTCCCTCACATTGAAGAATAAGTACAGTAATTGCGTCGCTCTGAAATACTATGGCTTCTATGACTTCGCCTTCTAAATCGAGTAACGTTTCTATGGAAACGACAGGATTTTTCTTGGGATACGAGCATCTCTTTTGCGATGTGCTATTTCTTCTTTACTGCATCTCTCGCTCCCTCACATTGACGAATAAGCACAGAAATTGCGTCGCTATGAAATTCTATAGGTTCTTTAATTTCTCCTTCTAAATCGAGTAACATATCTACGGAAAGGAGAGGATTTTCTTTTGGGATACGAGTATCTCATTTCCGGTGCACTATTCCTTTTTTACTGAGTCCCTTGCTCCCTCACATTGCGAATTAAAACAGAAATTGCGTCGCTATGAAATACTATGGGTTCTATGACTTCTCCTTCTATATCGAGAAACGTTTCTATGGAAACGACAGGATTTTCTTTTGGCATACGAGTATCTCCTTTCCGATGCACTATTCCGTCTTTACTGCATCCCTCGCTACCTCACATTCAAGAGTTATAACAGAAATTGCGTGGCTATGAAATACTATGTGTTCTATGACTTCTCCTTCCAAACCGAGTAACGTTTCTATTGAAACGACAGAATTTTCTTTTGGGATACGAGTTTCTAATTTCCAATGCACTATCCCGTCTTTACTGCATCCCTCGCTCCCTCACATTGACGAATTAACACAGAAATTGCGTCGCTATGAATTATTATGAGTTCCATGACTTCTCCTTCTAAATCGAATAACATTTCTATGGAAACGACAGGATTATCTTTTGGGATTCGAGTATCTCCTTTCCGATGCACTATTAGTTCTCTACTGCATCATTCGCTCCCTCACATTGACGAATAAGCACAAAAATTGGGTCGCTATGAAATTTTATGGGTTCTTTAACTTCTCCTTCTAAATCGAGTAACATAACTATGGAAAGGACAGGATTTTCTTTTGAGATACGAGTATCTCATTTCCGATGCACTATTCCTTTTTTACTGAGTCCCTTGCTCCCTCACATTGACGAATTAAAACAGAAATTGCGTCGCTATGAAATACTATGAGTTCTATGACTTCTCCTTCTAAATCGAGAAACGTTTCTATGGAAACGACAGGAATTTCTTTTGGGATACAAGTATCTCCTTCCCGCTGCACTATTCCGTCTTTACTGCATCCCTCGCTCCCTCACATTGGCGAATTACCATAGAAATTGCGTCGCTATGAAATGCTATGGGTTCTATGACTTCTCCTTCTAAATCGAGGAACGTTTCTATTGAAACGACAGGATTTTCTTTCGGGATACGAGTATCTCCTTTCTAATGCACTATTCCAACTTTACTGTATCCCTCGCTCCCTCACATTGACGAATGAACTCTGAAATTGCGTGTCAATGATATAGTATGCGTTCTATGACTTCTCCTTCTAAATAGAGTAACGTTTCTATGGAGACGACAGGATTTTCTTTAGGGATACGAGTATCTCCTTTCCGAAGCACTATTCCCTCTTTACTGCATTCCTCGCTCCCTCACATTGAAGAATAAGCACAGTAATTGCGTCGCTCTGAAATGCTATGGGTTCTATGACTTCGCCTTCTAAATCGAGTAACGTTTCTATGGAAACGACAGGATTTTTCTTGGGATACGAGTATCTCTTTTCCGATGCGCTATTTCTTCTTTACTGCATCTCTCGCTCCCTCACATTGACGAATTAACACAGAAATTGCGTCGCTATGAAATACTGTGGGTTCCACGACTTCTCCTTCTAAATCGAGTAACGTTTCTATGGAAACGACAGGATATGCTTTTGGGATACAAGTATCTCCTTTCCGATCCACTATCACTTCTTTACTGCATCCCTCGCAAACGCACATTGACGAATAAGCACAGAAATTGCGTCGCTATGAAATACTATGGGTTCTATAACTTCTCCTTCTAAGTCGAGTAACATTTCTATGGAAACGACAGGATTTTCTTTTGGGATGCGAGTATCTCCATTCCGATGCACTATTCCTTACTTACTGCATCCCTCGCTCACTCACATTGACGAATTAACGCATAAATTGCGTTGCTATGAAATACTATGCGTTCTAGGACTTCTCCTTCTGATTCGAGTAACGTTCTATGGAAACGTCAGGATTTTCTTTTGGGATACGACTATCTCCTTTCCGATGCACTATTCCCTCTGTACTGCATACCTCGCTCCCTCACATTGACGAATAAGCACAGAAATTGCGTCGCTATGAAATACTGTGAGTTCTATAACATCTCCTTCTAAATCGAGTAACGTTTCTATGGAAAGGACAGGATTTTCTTTTGGTATACGAGTATCTCCTTTCCGATGCACTATTAGTTCTTTACTGTATCCCTTGCTCCCTGACATTGACGAATTGACACAGAAATTGCGTCGCTATGAAATACAATGTGTTCTATAACTTCTCCTCCTATATCGAGTAACATTTCTATGGAAAGGACAGGATTTTGTTTTGGGTTACGAGTATCTCATTTCCGATGCACTATTCCTTCTTTACTGCATCCCTCACTCCCACACATTGACGAATTCACCCAGAAATTGCGTCCCTATGAAATACTATGGGTTCTATGACATCTCCTTCTAAATAGAGTAACGTTTCTATGGAAACGACAGGATTTTCTTTTGGGATACGAGTATCTCCTTTCTGATGCACTATTCCTTCTTTACTGCATCCCTCGCTCCCTTACATTGACGAATTAACACAGAAATTGCGTCGCTATGATATACTATTGGTTCTAAGACACCTCCTTCTAAATCGAGTAACGTTTCAATGGAAACGAAAGGATTTTCTTTTGGGATACGAGTATCTCCTTTACGATGCACTATTCCTTCTTTACTGCAACCCTCGCACTCTCACACTGACGAATTAACACAGAGATTGCGTCGCTATGATATACAGTGGGCCCTATGACTTCTCCTTCTAACTCGAGTAACGTTACCATGGAAACGACGGGATTTTCTTTTGGTATACGAGTATCTCCTTTGCGATGCACTATTCCTTCTGTACTGCATCCCTCGCTTCCTCACATTGGCGAATTAAGACTGAAATTGCGTCTCTTTGTAATACTATGTGTTCTATGACTTCTCCTTCTAAATCGAGTAACGTTTCTAGGGAAACGACAGGATTTTCTTTTGGGATCCGAAAATCTCCTTGCCGATGCCCTATTCCTTCTTTACTGAATCCCACGCTCTTTCACTTTGAGGAATTAACACAGAAATTGCGGGGCGATGAAATACTATGGGTTCTATTACTTCTCCCTCTAAATCGAGTAACGTTTTTATGGAAGCGACAGGATCTTCCTTTGGGATACGACTATCTCCTTTCCGCTGCACTATTCCCTTTTTAATGCATTCCCTCGGTTCCTCACATTGACGAAATACCAAAGAACTTGCGTCGCTCTGAAATACTATGGGCTCTATGACATCTCCATCCAAATCGAGTGACGTTTCTATGGAAACGACAGGATTTTCGATTGGGATACGACTATCTCCTTTCCGATGGACTATTCCCTCTTTACTGCATCTCTCGCTCCCTCACATTGACCAATTAACTCAGAAATTGCGTCGCTATGAAATACAATGGGTTCCATGACTTCTCCTTCTAAATCGAGTCACTTTTCTATGGAAACGACAGGATTTTCTTTTATGATACGAGTATCTCCTTCCCAATGCACTATTAGTTCTTTACTGCATCCCTCGCACCCTCACATTGACGAATAAGCACAGAAATTGCGTCGCTATGAAATACTATGAGTTCTATCACTTCTCCTTCTAAATCGAGTAAAGTTTCTATGGAAAGACAGGATATCCTTTTGGTATACGAGTATCTCCTTTCCGATGCACTATTCCTTCTTTCCTGCATCCCTGGCTCCCTCACATTGACGAATTAACACAAAAATCGCCTCGCTATGAAGTCCTATGGGATCTATGACTTCTCATTCTAAATCGAGTAAGTTTCTATTGAAACGACACGATTTTGTTTTGGGAAACGAATATCTCCTTTCCGATGCTCCATTCCATCTCTACTGCATCCCTCGCTCCCTGACATTGACGAATTAACACAGAGATTACGTCGCTATGTTATACTGTGGGCCCTATGACTTATCCTTCTAAATCGAGTAACGTTTCTATGGAAACGACAGGATTTTCCTTTGGTATACGAGTATCTCCTTTCCGTTGCTCTATTCCTTCTTTACTGCAACACTCGCTCAATCACATTAACGAATTAACACAGAAATTGCGTTGCTATGAAATACTATGTGTTCCTTGACTTCTCCTTCTACATCGAGTAACGTTTCTATGGAGACGACAGCATTTTCTTTTGGGATACGAGTATCTCCTTTCCGATTTACTATACCCTCTTTACTGCATCCCTCGCTAGCTGACATTCAAGTGTTCACACAGAAATTGCGTGGCTATGAAAAACTATGGATTCTATGACTTCTCCTTCCAAACCGAGTAACGTTTCTATTGAAACGACAGAATTTTCTTTTGGGAGACGAGTTTCTAATTTCCGATGCACTATTCCGTCTTTACTGCATCCATCGCTCCCTCACATTGACGAATTAACACAGAAATTGCGTCGCTATAAAATATAATGGGTTCTATGACTTCTCCTTCTAAATCGAGGAACGTTTCTATTGAAACGACAGGATTTTCTTTCGGGATACGAGTATCTCCTTTCTGATGCACTATTCCGTCTTTACTGCATCCCTCGCTCCCACACATTGACGAAATAACACAGAAATTGCGTCGCTATAAAATACTACGGGTTCCATGACTTCTCCTTCTAAATCGAGTAACGTTTCTATGGAAACGACAGCATTTTCTTTTGGGATACGAGTATCTCCATTCCGATGCACTATTAGTTCTTTACTGCATCCCTCGCTCCCTCCCATTGAAGAATAATCACAGAAATCGCGTCGCTGTGAAATACTATAGGATCTTTAACTTCGCCTTTCAAATCGAGAAACGTTTCTATGGAAACGACAGGATTTTCTTTTGGGATACGAGTTTCGCCTTTCCGATGCACTAGTCCTCCTTTACTGCATCCCTCCCTCCCTCACATTCACGAATTAACACAAATATTGCGTGGCTATGAAATACTATGGGTCCTATGACTTTTCCTTCTAAACCGAGTAACGTTTCAATGGAAACGACTGGAGTTTCTTTTGGGATACGAGTATCTCCTTTTCGATGCACAATTCCTTCTTTACTGCATCCCTCGCTCCCTCACATTGACGAATTAACACAGAGAATGCGTCGCAATGAAATACTGTGGGTTCTATTGCTCATCCTTCTAAATAGAGTAACGTTTCTTCGGAAACGAGAGGATTTTCTTTTGGTATACGAGTATCTCTTTTCCGACGCACCATTCCTACTTTACTGCATCCCTCGCTCCCTCACATTGACGATTTAACACAGAAATTGCGTCGCTATGAAATACTATGGGTTGTATGACTTCTCCTTCTACATCGAGTAACGTTACCATGGAAACGACGGGTTTTTCTTTTGGAATACGAGTATCTCCATTGCGACGTACTATTCCTTCTGTACTGCATCCCGCGCTTCCTCACATTGGCGAATTAACACAGAAATTGCGTCGCTTTGAAATACTATGCGTTCTATTACTTCTCCCTCTAAATCGAGCAACGTTTCTATGGATGCGACAGGATCTTCCTATGGGATACAACTATCTCCTTTCCGCTGCACTATTCCCTTTTTACTGCATTCCCTCGCTCCCTCCCATTGACGAATTACCAAAGAAATTGCGTCGCTATGAAATACTATTGGCTCTATGACATCTCCATCTAAATCGAGTGACGTTTCTATGGAAACGACAGGATTTCCTATTGGGATACGAGTATCTCCTTTCCAATGCACTATTAATACTTTACTGCATCCCTCGCACCCTCACATTGACGAATAAGCACAGAAATTGCGTCGCTATGAAATACTATGAGTTCTATCACTTCTCGTTCTAAATCGAGTAACGTTTCTATGGAAACGACTGGTTTTTCTTTTGGTATACGAGTATCTCCTTTCCGATGCACTATTCCTTCTTTCCTGCATCCCTGGCTCCCTCACATTGACGAATTAACGCAAAAATCGCCTCGCTATTAAGTCCTATGGGATCTATGACTTCTCGTTCTAAATCGAGTAACGTTTCTATTGAAACGACAGGATTTTCTTTTAGGAAACGAGTATCTCCTTTCCGATGCTCTATTCCATCTCTACTGCATCCCTCGCTCCCTCACATTGACGAATTAACACAGATATTGCGTCGCTTTGAAATACAATGCGGTCTATGACTCCCCCTTCTAAATCGAGTAACGTTTCTATTGAAACGACAGGATTTTCTTTTGGGATACGAGTATCTCCTTTCTGATGCACTATTCCTAGTTTACTGCGTATCCCGCTCTATCACATTGACGAATAAGCACAGAAATTGCGTCGTTGTGAAATGCTATGGGTTCTATAACTTCTCCTTCTAAATCAAATAAGGTTTCTAAGGAAACGACGAGATTTTCTTTTGGGATACGAGTATCTCCTTTCCGATGCTCTATTCCAGCTCTACTGCATCCCTCGCTCCCTCACATTGACGAATTAACACAGATATTGCGTCGCTTTGAAATACAATGCGGTCTATTACACCCCCTTCTAAATCGAGTAACGTTTCTAAGGAAACGACAGGATTTTCTTTTGGGATACGAGTACCTCGTTTCCGAAGCACTATTCCGTCTTTACTGCATCCCTCGCTCCCTCACATTGACGAATTAACACAGAAATTGCGTCGCTATGAAATATAATGGGTTCTATGACTTCTCCTTCTAAATCGAGGAACGTTTCTATTGAAACGACAGGATTTTCTTTTGGGATACGAGTTTCTCCTTTCCGATGCACTATTCCTTCTTTACTGCATCCCTCAGTCCCTCACATTCACGAATTCACGCAGAAATTGCGTCCCTAAGAACTACTATGGGTTCGATGACTTCTCCTTCTAAATCGAGTAACGTTTCTATGGAAACGACAGGATTTTCTTTTGGTATACGAGTATCTCCTTTCCGTTGCACTATTCCTTCTTTACTGCATCCCTCGCTCAATCACATTAACGAATTAACACAGAAATTGCGTCGCTATGAAATACTATGGGTTCCTTGACTTCTCCTTCTACATCGAATAACGTTTCTATGGAGACGACAGCAATTTCTTTTGGGATACGAGTATCTCCTTTCCGATGGACTATTCCTTCTTTACTGCATCCCTCGCTAGCTCACATTCAAGAGGTAACACAGAAATTGCGTGGCTATGAAATACTAAGGGTTCTATGACTTCTCCTTCCAAACCGATTAACGTTTCTATTGAAACGACAGAATTTTTTTTTGGGATACGAGTTTCTAATTTCCGTTGCACTATTCCGTCTTTACTGCATCCCTCGCTCCCTCACATTGACGAATTAACACAGAAATAGCGTCGCTATGAAATATAATGGGTTCCATGACTTCTCCTTCTAAATCGAGTAACATTTCTATGGAAACGACATGATTTTCTTTTGGGATACGAGTATCTCCTTTCCGATGCACTATTAGTTCTTTACTTCATCCCTCGCTTCCTCACATTGACGAATAAGCACAGATATTGCGTCGCTGTGAAATACTATGGGTTCTATAACTTCTCCTTCTAAATCAAATAACGTTCCTATGGAAACGACAGGATTTCTTTTGGGAACGAGTATCTCCTTTCCGATGCACTATTCCTTCTTTACTGCATCCCTCGCTCCCTCACATTGACGAATGAACACAGAGATTGCGTCGCTATGAAATACTGTGAGTTCTATGACTTCTCCTTCTAAATCGAGTAACGTTTCCATTGAAACGACAGGATTTTCTTTTGGGATACGAGTATCTCCTTTCCGATGCACTATTCCGTCTTTACTGCATCCCTCGCTGCCTCACATTGGCGAATTAACACAGAAATTGCGTGGCTATGATATTCTATGGGTTCTATGACTTCTGCATCTAATTCGAGCAACGTTTCGATGGAAACGACAGGATTTTCTTTTGGGATACGAGTATCCACTTTCCGATGCACAATTCCTTCTTTACTGCATCCCTCGCCCCCTCACATTGACGAATTATCACAGAAATTGCATCGCTATGGAATACTATGTGTTCAATGACTTCTCCTTCTAAATCGATTAACGTTTCAATGGAAACGACAGGATTTTCTTTTGGGATAAGAGTATCTCCTTTTCGATGCACAATTCCTTCTTTACTACATCCCTCGCTCCTTCACATTGACAAATTAACACAGAGAATGCGTCGCTATGAAATACTGTGGGTTCTATGGCTCATCCTTCTAAATCGAGTAACGTTTCTATGGAAACGAGAGGAGTTTCTTTTGGTATACGAGTATCTCCTTTCCGATGCACTATTCCCTCTTTACTGCACCCCTTGCTCCCTCACGTTGACGAATTAACACAGAGTTTGCGTCGCTATGAAATACTATGTGTTCTATGACTTCTCCTTCTAAATCGAGTAACGTTTCAATGGAAACGACAAGATTTTCTTTTGGGATACGACTATCTCCTTTCCGATGCACTACACCTTCTGTACAGCATCCCTCGCTCCCTCACATTGGCGAATTAACACGGAAATTGCGTCTCTATGTAATACTATGGGTTCTATGACTTCTACCTCTAAACCGAGTAGGGTTTCAATGGAAGAGACAAGATTCTCTTTTGGGATACGACTAACTCCTTTCCGATGCACTATGCCTTCTGTACTGCATCCCTCGCTCCCTCACATTGGCGAATTAACACGGAAATTGCGTCGCTATGAAATACTATGGGTTCTATGACTTCTCCTTCTAAATCGAGCAACGTTCCTATTGAACGACTGGATTTTCTTTTGGGATACGAGTATCTCCTTTCCGATGCACTATTCCGTCTTTACTGCATCCCTCGCTCCCTCACATGGACCAAATAACACAGATATTGAGTCGCTATGAAATACTATTGGTTCCATGACCTCTCCTTCTAAATCGAGTAACGTTTCTATGGAAACGACAGCATTTACTTTTGGGATACGAGTATCTCCTTTCCGATGCACTGTTAGTTCTTTACTGCATCCCTCGCTCCCTCGCATTGAAGAATAAGCACAGAAATTGCGTCGCTGTGAAATACTATGTGTTCTGTAACTTCTCCTTTCAAATCGAGTAACGTTTCTATGGAAACGACAGGATTTTCTTTTGGGATACGAGTATCTTCTCTCCGATGCACTATGCCTTTTTTACTGCATCCCTCGATTTCTCACATTGACGAATTAACACTGAAATTGCGTCGCTATGATATACTGTGGGTTCTATGACTTCTCCTTCTAAATCGAGTAACGTTTCTATGGAAACGACAGGAATTCCTTTTGGGATCCGAAAATCTCCTTACCGATGCCCTATGCCTTCTTTACTGCATCCCTTGCTCTCTCACATTGACGATTTAACACTGAAATTGCGGCGCTATGAAATACTGTGGGTTCTATGTTTTCTTCATCTAAATCGAGTAACGTTTCTATGGAAACGACAGGAGTTTCTTTTGGGATGTGAGAATCTCCTTTCAGATGCACTATTCCTTCTTTACTGCATCCAAGGCTCCCTCTCATTGACAAATTAACTCAGAAATTGCGACGCTATGATATACAATAGGTTCTATGGCTTCGCTTTCCAAATCGAGTAACGCTTGTATGGAAACGACAGGATTTTTTTGGGATACGAGTATCTCTTTTCCGATGCACGCTTCCTTCTTTACTGCATCCCTCGCTCCCTCGCATTGACGAATTACCACAGAAATTGCGTCGCTGTGAAATACTATGGGCTCTATGACATCTCCATCTAAATCGAGTGACGTTTCTTTGGAAACGACAGGATTTTCTATTGGGATACGACTATCTCCTTTCCGATGGACTTTTCCTTCTTTACTGCATCCCGCGCTCTCTCACATTGACGATATAACACAGAAATTGCGTCGCTATGAAGTACTATTTGTTCTATGACATCTCCTTCTAGATCGAGTAACATTTCTATGGAAACGACAGGATTTCCTTTTGGGATTCGAGTATCTCCTTTCCGATGGACTATTCCTTCTTTACTGCATCCCTCGCTCCCCCACATTAACGAATTAACACAGAAATTGCGTCGCTATGAAATACTATGTGTTCACTGACATCTCCTACTTAATCGAGCAACCCTTCGATGGAAACGACAGGATATTCTTTTGGGATACGAATATCTCCTTTCAGATGCAACATTCCATCTTTATTGCATCCCTCGCTACCTCACATTGACGGATTAACACAGAAATGGCTTCGCTATGAAATACTATGTGTTCTATGACATCTTCTTCTGAATCGAGTAACGTTTCTATTGAAGCGACAGGATTTTCTTTTGGGATACGACAATCTCCTTTCCGATGCACTATTCCGTCTTTACTGCATCCCTCGCTGCCTCACATTGGCGAATTAACACAGAAATTGCGTGGCTATGAAATTCTATGGGTTCTATGACTTCTGCATCTAATTCGAGTAACGTTTCGATGGAAACGACAGGATTTTCTTTTGGGATACGAGTATCCACTTTCCGATGCACAATTCCTTCTTTACTGCATCCCTCGCCCCCTTACATTGACGAATTATCACAGAAATTGCATCGCTATGGAATACTATGTGTTCAATGACTTCTCCTTCTAAATCGATTAACGTTTCAATGGAAACGACAGGATTTTCTTTTGGGATAAGAGTATCTCCTTTTCGATGCACAATTCCTTCTTTACTACATCCCTCGCTCCTTCACATTGACAAATTAACACAGAGAATGCGTCGCTATGAAATACTGTGGGTTCTATGGCTCATCCTTCTAAATCGAGTAACGTTTCTATGGAAACGAGAGGAGTTTCTTTTGGTATACGAGTATCTCCTTTCCGATGCACTATTCCCTCTTTACTGCACCCCTTGCTCCTTCACGTTGACGAATTAACACAGAGTTTGCGTCGCTATGAAATACTATGTGTTCTATGACTTCTCCTTCTAAATCGAGTAACGTTTCAATGGAAACGACAAGATTTTCTTTTGGGATACGACTATCTCCTTTCCGATGCACTACACCTTCTGTACAGCATCCCTCGCTCCCTCACATTGGCGAATTAACACGGAAATTGCGTCTCTATGTAATACTATGGGTTCTATGACTTCTACCTCTAAACCGAGTAGGGTTTCAATGGAAGAGACAAGATTCTCTTTTGGGATACGACTAACTCCTTTCCGATGCACTATGCCTTCTGTACTGCATCCCTCGCTCCCTCACATTGGCGAATTAACACGGAAATTGCGTCGCTATGAAATACTATGGGTTCTATGACTTCTCCTTCTAAATCGAGCAACGTTCCTATTGAACGACTGGATTTTCTTTTGGGATACGAGTATCTCCTTTCCGATGCACTATTCCGTCTTTACTGCATCCCTCGCTCCCTCACATGGACCAAATAACACAGATATTGAGTCGCTATGAAATACTATTGGTTCCATGACCTCTCCTTCTAAATCGAGTAACGTTTCTATGGAAACGACAGCATTTACTTTTGGGATACGAGTATCTCCTTTCCGATGCACTGTTAGTTCTTTACTGCATCCCTCGCTCCCTCGCATTGAAGAATAAGCACAGAAATTGCGTCGCTGTGAAATACTATGTGTTCTGTAACTTCTCCTTTCAAATCGAGTAACGTTTCTATGGAAACGACAGGATTTTCTTTTGGGATACGAGTATCTTCTCTCCGATGCACTATGCCTTCTTTACTGCATCCCTCGATTTCTCACATTGACGAATTAACACTGAAATTGCGTCGCTATGATATACTGTGGGTTCTATGACTTCTCCTTCTAAATCGAGTAACGTTTCTATGGAAACGACAGGAATTCCTTTTGGGATCCGAAAATCTCCTTACCGATGCCCTATGCCTTCTTTACTGCATCCCTTGCTCTCTCACATTGACGATTTAACACTGAAATTGCGGCGCTATGAAATACTGTGGGTTCTATGTTTTCTTCATCTAAATCGAGTAACGTTTCTATGGAAACGACAGGAGTTTCTTTTGGGATGTGAGAATCTCCTTTCAGATGCACTATTCCTTCTTTACTGCATCCAAGGCTCCCTCACATTGACAAATTAACACAGAAATTGCGACGCTATGATATACAATAGGTTCTATGGCTTCGCTTTCCAAATCGAGTAACGCTTGTATGGAAACGACAGGATTTTTTTGGGATACGAGTATCTCTTTTCCGATGCACGCTTCCTTCTTTACTGCATCCCTCGCTCCCTCGCATTGACGAATTACCACAGAAATTGCGTCGCTGTGAAATACTATGGGCTCTATGACATCTCCATCTAAATCGAGTGACGTTTCTTTGGAAACGACAGGATTTTCTATTGGGATACGACTATCTCCTTTCCGATGGACTTTTCCTTCTTTACTGCATCCCGCGCTCTCTCACATTGACGATATAACACAGAAATTGCGTCGCTATGAAGTACTATTTGTTCTATGACATCTCCTTCTAGATCGAGTAACATTTCTATGGAAACGACAGGATTTCCTTTTGGGATTCGAGTATCTCCTTTCCGATGGACTATTCCTTCTTTACTGCATCCCTCGCTCCCCCACATTAACGTATTAACACAGAAATTGCGTCGCTATGAAATACTATGTGTTCACTGACATCTCCTACTTAATCGAGCAACCCTTCGATGGAAACGACAGGATATTCTTTTGGGATACGAATATCTCCTTTCAGATGCAACATTCCATCTTTATTGCATCCCTCGCTACCTCACATTGACGGATTAACACAGAAATGGCTTCGCTATGAAATACTATGTGTTCTATGACATCTTCTTCTGAATCGAGTAACGTTTCTATTGAAGCGACAGGATTTTCTTTTGGGATACGACAATCTCCTTTCCGATGCACTATTCCTTCTATACTGCATCCCTCGCTCCCTCACATTGACGAATTAACACAGAAATTGCGTAACTATGATATACTATGACATCTCCTTCTAAATCGAGTAACGTTTCGATAGGAATGATAGGAGTTTCTTTTGGGAGCCGACTATCTCTATTCCGATGCACAATTCCTTCTATACTGCATCCCTCGCTCCCTCACATTGACGAATTGACACAGATTTTGCGGGGCTATGAAATACTATGGGTTCTAAGACTTCTGCTTCAAAATCGAGTAACATTCCTTTGGAAACGACAGGAATTTCGTTTGGGATACGACTATCTCCTTTGCGATGCACTATTCGTTCTTTACTGCATCACTCGCTCCCTCACATTGACGAATTGACACAGAAATTGTGGGGCTATGAAATACTATGTGTTCTATGAGTTCTCCATCTAAACCGAATAACGTTTCTATGGAAACGACGGGATTTTCTTTTGGTATACGACTATCTTCTTTCCGATGCACTATTCCTTCTTTACTGCATCTCTCGCTCCCTCACATTGTCGAATTAACACAGAAAATGCGTCGTTTTGAAATACAATGGGTTCTATGACATCTCCTTCTAAATCCAGTAACGTTTATATGGACACGAATGGATTTACATTTGGGATACGAGCATCTCCATTCCGATGCACTATTCCTTCGTTACTGCAAACCTCGCTCCCTCACATTGACGAATTAACACAGAAATTCCGTCGCTATGATATACTATGGGTTTTATGACATCGCCATCTAAATCGAGCTACGTTTCCATGGAAACGACAGGACTTTCTTTTGGGATACGAGTTTCTCCTCTCCGATGCACTATTCTGTCTTTACTGCATCCCTCGCTTCCTCACATTGACGAATTAACACAGAAATTGCTTCGCTATGAAATACTATGGGTTCTATGACATCTTCTAAATCGAGAAACGATTCGATGGAAACGACAGGATTTTCTTTTGGGACACGACTATCTCCTTTCCGATGCACTCTTCCTTCTTCAATGCATCCCTCGCTCCCTCACATTGACGAATTAATACAGATGTTGCGACGCTATGAAATACTATGGGTCCTATGACATCTCCTTCACAATCGAGTAACGTTTCTTTGGAAACGACAGGATTTTCTTTTGGGATTCGAGTATCTCTTTTCCGATGCACTATTCCTTCTTTGCTGGATCCCTCGCTCCCTCACATTGACGAATTAACTCAGAAATTGTGTTGCTACGAAATACTATGACATCTCCTTCTAAATCGAGTAACGTTTCTATGGAAACGACAGGAATTTCATTTGGGATACGACTAACTCCTTTCCGATGCACTATTCGTACTTTACTGCATCACTCGCTCCCTCACATTGACGAATTGACACAGATATTGTGGGGCTATGAAATACTATGTGTTCTATGATTTCTCCATCTAAATCGAATAACGTTTCCATGGAAACGACAGGATTTTCTCTTGGGATACGACTATCTCCTTTCCGATGCACTATTCCTTCTTTACTGCTTCCCCCGCTCCCTCACATTGTCGAATTAACACAGAAAATGCGTCCTTATGAAATACTATGGGATCTATGACATCTCCGTCTAAATCGAGTAACTTTTCTATGGACACGACAGGACATTCCTTTGGGATACGAGTATCTCCTTTCCGATGCTCTATTCCTTCATTACTGCATCCCTCGCTATCTCACATTGACGAAATTACACAGAAATTGCGTCGCTATGAATTACTATGTGTTGTATGACATCTCCTTGTAAATCGAGTAACGTGTCTATGGTGACGACAGTATATTCTTTTGGCATATGACTAACTCCGTTCTGATGCACTATTCCTCCTTTACTGCATCGCTCTCTCCCTCACATTGACGAATTAAGACATAAAGGGCGTCGCTATGAAATGGTATGGGTTCTATGACATTTCCTTCTAAATCGAGTAACGTTTCCATGGAAACTACAGGATTGTCTATTGGGATACGAGTATCTCCTTTCCGATCCACTATACCTTCTTTACTCCATCCCTCGCTCCCTCACATTGACGAATTAACACAGGAATTGCGTCGCTGTGATATACTATGGGTTCTACGACATCTCCTTCTAAATCAAGTATCGTTTCTATGGAAACTACAGGATTTTCTTTTGGATTACGAGTATCTCCTCTTCGTTGCACTATTCCTTCTTTACTGAATCCCTCGCTCCCTCACATTGACGAATTAACACAGAAATTGCGACGCTATAAAAATACTAAGGGTTCTATGACATCTCCTTCTCAATCGAGTAACGTTTCTATGGAAACGTCAGTATTTTCTTTTGGGATACGAGTATCCCCTTTCCGATGCACTATTCCTTCTTTACTGCATCCCTCGCTCCCTCACATTGACTGATTAACACAGAAATTGTGTCGCTATGAAATACTATGACATCTCCATCTAAATCGAGTAACGTTTCTATGGATACGACAGGATTTCCTTTTGGGATACGACTATCTCCTTTCCGATGCCCTATTCCTTTTTTGCTGCAACCCTCGCTCCCTCACATTGCCGTGTTAACACAGAAATAGCGTCGCTATGAAATACCATGGGTTCAATGACATTTTTTTCTAAATGGAGTAACTTTTCTATGGAAACGACAGGAATTTCTTTTAGGATTTGAATATCTCCTTTACGCTGCACTATTCCTTCTTTACTGCATCCCTCGCTCCCTCACATTGACGAATTAACATCGAGATTGTGTCGCTATGAAATACTATGGGTTCTGTGACATCTCCCTCTAAATCGAGTAACGTTTCTATCAGAACGACAGGATTTTCTTTTGGGATACGGGTATCTCCTTTACGATGTACTATTCCTTCTTTACTGCATCCCTCGCTCCCTCACATTGATGAAATAACACAGAAATTCCGTCGCTATGAAATACTATGGGATCCATTACAACTCTTTCTAAATTGAGTAACGTTTCGATGGAAACGAAAGGATTTTCTTTTGGGATACGAGTATCTCCTCTCCAATGCACTATAACTTCTTTACTGCATCCCTTGCTCCCTCACATTGACGAATTAACACGGAAATGGCGTCGCTATGATATACTATGGGTTCTAAGACAGCTCCTTCTAAATCGAGAAACGTTTCGCTGGAAGCGACAGGATTTTCTTATCGGAAACGAGGATCTCTTTTCCGATGCACTATTCCTTCATTACTGCATCCTTCGCTCTCTCACATTGACGAATTAACACAGAAATTGCGTCGCTATTAAATACTGTGGGTTCTAAGACAGCTCCTTCTAAATCGAGAAACGTTTGGATGGAAACGACAGGATTTTCTTTTGGGATACGACTATCTCCTTTCCGACGCACTCTTCCTCCTTTACTGCGTCCCTCGCTCCCTCACATTGACGAATTAACACATAAAGTTCGTCGCTATGAATTAGTATGTGTTCCATGCCATCTCCTTCTAAATCGAGTAACGTTTCTATGGAAACTGCAAGATTTTCTTATCGGTAATGAGGATCTCCTTTCCGATGCACTCTTCCTTCTTTACTGCATCCCTCGCCCTCTCACATTGACGAATTAACACAGAAATTGCGTCGCTATGAATTACTATGGGTTCTATGACAGCTCCTTCTAAATCGAGTAACGCTTCTATGGATACTACAGGATTTTGTTTTGGGATACGAGTATCTCCTTTCCGATGCTCTATAACTTCTTTACTGCATCCCTTGCTCCTTCACATTGACGAATTAACACAGAAATGGCGTCGCTATGATATACTATGGGATCCATTACAACTCCTTCTAAATCGAGTAACGTTTCGATGGAAACGACAGGATTTCCATTTGGGATACGAGTATCTCCTCTCCGATGCACTATTCCTTCTTTTCTGCTTCCCTTGCTCCCTCACATTGACGAATTAACACAGAAATTGCATCACTATGAAATACCATGTGTTCTATGACATCTCCTTCTAAATTGAGTAACGTTTCTATGGAAACGAAAGGATATTCTTTTGGGATACCACTTGTAACGCTACCGCCCTGCTCGGACGTACGTTAGCTCTATAGTGCCTGTACTGTAATAAGTTCACGTGCTTATAAACAAGGATTTTGGTACATTAATTGAGCGCGTGTACCTAATAGAAGCAAGATCGGACTTATACTCAGTCAGTAACTACAGTGATGCATCAAGCAAAAGTATGGTATAATTACTCTTTCGCATGGACTAGAAGTACACACAGTAGATGCTACTTATAATTAATAATTCGGTCGCCAGCCTACTTAGGCAATGAGTGAGTTTTTCCTTGTACAAGTGGGTGCATGTACCAGCATAGTAACACGTAGTAATGATGCGTTATATGGCAAAGTTTGGAACCAGAAAAATCCACTGAACTAAAGTTTTCTGTTTTTGTACTAGTTTGGACGAGCTAAATTTACACAACACCACACAGCGATGATTACTAGGAACTGCATTTTGTATATTGATCAGGCTGAAATCGGGCATAGATTGCCCTAGCATCGACAATCTTGAAAGTACACACACAATGTCACTATTAAGGATGGAAAAACACTAATACACTTAGGATTAATATAGAATTTAGCTTTACTGGTCAAATCTGATCAGCACATTTCAAGGTTTGAAAAAATGGACAAGAGAAGGGGGGGGGGCCCTGAAACTGTTAAGGTCGTTATCCTGAAACTATTAAGTACTGAAGGCAAATTAACACTCAAAATTATCAATCTATGGATAACTACTCCTTTGCCTTACTTCTGAATAATTTAAGTGTCATTATTTCTGTCTCAAATTAATTAAATAACATCGCTAACTCAATCCAAAAAAAAAAAAACTCTCTTCCAATTTTGTCATACTTTTGTTCTTTACCAACATTTGTAATAACACACAGAACTGTAAAATTCTTAATAGCAAAGGTTTGACTGCTGATAATTCTTATTGACACTAATTTTAAACTTTCAGTTCAGGATACTCGGGTTGCACAATACGAGGTAAGGATCCTGTCTAGGTCAGTGGTCAGGATAAGTCACGGCTAAGGCAATTCTGGTAAAAGTCACGTTATTATTGAACAGTTAGCAACAGTTTCGACACTGGTCCACACAGATACACTTCTAAAGATGAAATAAATGTTTGACCTGTGCTAGTCGGTGGGGCGGTTGGCGGGCAGCGAGATACCAGGCAGCATGGCGCACATACAAGCACGGCTAATGCTCACACTACATCGGCCCTTTCCGTCTTCTTAACGTCGTAATCTTTCCAATTTTGTGCCTCAGAATATAGCCATGCCAAGTAGTCGTTGGAATCGGTTTATCCGAGGCTCAATGGAATCCACTTTTCCTGATAGCCGCCTCGGTACAGTACGTGTACCTCTGACCGATTCCCAACTCCGACTTTTGCTCGCCTCCGACTGTTATACTGAGCCCGTTGTGCCGAACCGCGCCCAGTGTGTGTTTTCCCGCCTCGCCTGCCTCCACCTTTTCCCGCTCCCCTACAGGTAGGGTATTCACCACAGGTTTTCTACTACACATATCCTACTGCATTACCTACGTATGGACCAAGTGTATAAATTTCAATTTTCACATCTTACAATAGTTTTAACATTAAGTACTCTTCCTTTTGATTATCACATTGCTTGAAATCTAACATAAATAATAACATTCATTTTCAAAAGTTGCTCACAGTTTCTTTAACATAACGATACGAACCGAAAAAGAAGTTCAAAACATTGCTTACATTAATTTATCTAAATTCATGAAGAAAAAAAAAATTTTTATATGTACAGTTGTCGTTACACATGCCCCTGTTTCCAGAAAATTTTCTTAAGTCCAAATTTTATGGGAACACTAAATCTTACAATTATACAGTGGTTCTGAATCTTTACTTAAATGTCCAAAAAGATTTACACTACATATTTCCTTTTACTCACTGTATATAGGTTTACACTCTTTTAACACATCAAGAATAATTACTTGTCATTTACTCAAGTGCCTCTTGCACAGTCCAACTTCCCATCATAACATTACTAAAATAGCAATTTAATCAATTTTTCAAAATTTCTCAAAGAAATAATTTAAAATTCTGGAATACAAACATTTAACTAAAAAAACAATTGCATATTTTGTATACACTATAAGATAATTTGTCGCTGCTTGCTTTGAATAGCAGTCCATTTCCTTACTTACTAAACAAAACACACATACCTATATTCTGAAAATTCACTACACATATTTGCTGCCTATTATGCGGATTTGGGCAATCCTTTTCACTTCATATTGTCACATCTCCCGGATCACATTTACAATTTTCCATCGACTATTTACCTGCCCTCATTGGTATTTGGCAGTCCTTCATATTATGGTTCATACACTGCCCATTTTCATTTTTGACAGTCCCATCTTTTCTCTGGCTGATAGCATTTATCCTTTCTTTTCAGTCCTTTTCTCCATACATTTTTATAGTTACAGTACAATTGGTAATCTGAAACTCACACAACTACATTAGCACACTTTCAAGGGTATACAGACATTTACAAAGATTAGTTATATTTAGAATAACTTGGGTTCAGCATAAGATACAGTACATTTACTGCAAGTCGCTTTCTGATTATCCTTATATCACTCATTTCTAGGAACATACAGTGTCAGGTCCACAACATTTCTTACACCTAAAGGTCTTTTGGATTTTGGGTAGATCAGGTAGTAAGCATTATCGTGGGGAATATTCTGTATTATATATGGTCCATTATAAATATATTTAAATTTTGAAATTTCATGGTTTAGTTCAATAGACTTTTCGTGGGTTTTTAAAAGAACATAATCTCCAATTTTAAATTTTGAAACTTTTAAATTTTTATTGTGTCTTTTAGATCTAGATTCAGCTTTTTGCTTTGCCCTTTTTATCACCAATTTTTTCTTTTGAGCCAATCCCAAACTTTTACAAGGTGGAAACTCTAGTTTTTCTTCAATTAAACTTTTACTACTTCTGCCTAACAAAATTTCTTCCGGTGGAAATCCTGTAGTTTCATGATGCAATGTGTTCATGACATTCTCAAAATCCGATATAAATCTGCCCCAGGCTCTAATTCAACAAAACAATAATTCACTTTCAGATAACACAGAGTTACAGAAATAATAAAGTCATGCATAATAATAATAATATATACAAATACAGCACCCTGCCCCCAGTCTCTTTATTAACAAGGCAGTCTTTTATGGTTCATCAAACAGTCACTTAAGTCTGGTGGCTTTTTAGGCCTCTGGAGTTCAAAGTCTTTACTTACTTGAACTCGTTGCAAAATAAACACTGAGTCGTCCGGTGGTTCTTTCTTTCTTTGTTCGGTCTCAACGTCTGGATTTTGCTTTGAAGTTTCTTCATCATTAGGTACAATACCGCAATTAACTGCATCCCTATTATTTTCACTGATTTTCTCATACCCTCTTTCAGTAAAAGTATATTCATTTTCCTCTACACCTGAAAATTCATCTTCACTAGAGTCATCACTACTCTCTTCCTCAACATCAGATTCACTTAAGTACGCTACTTTTGCACAATAGGGAGAGTTAGTACATTCATTTTCGTATGTATTTGTGTATCTTCCATCATCTGAACTATCGTCGGAATCCGACCATTCTGGATCGCTATCAGGTTCTAACATAAAAGCTTTTCTGAGACAGGCACTGAGTTCTTCCTCTGTATTGTCGTCAGGCTTGGATTTTAATTCAATCTCCTCTTTTGGCAAAACGGCCTCATCATCAGCTTTATTTACATCCACTGTGACTTCATATTCGGTGCAATCCTCGTGGACTTTAATTACCTTCAGGTAATCATCTACCCCTTCTCCACGGTGCCTCTCGGTAGCAGCTTGTACTATTGGCGGATTGTTAGCAGAAGTTATTTCTTCATCCATGCCAAGGATTTCATCCTCCACATCTTTCCTACCATAAATCTGCGTCCTATTGGCGGCACGCGTACTTTGCACAGCGCTATTTATTCTCTCCTCTTCCAGTTCGGGCCACGTCACCTTATTGATGTCCCTATCATTTCCTTTCCTATTAACTAATTTCTTCGCCTCATCCTCCTTCTTAAAATCCTCCCACTCACATTGCTTTAGGCCCATGTACAGATCATCGATCTGCACATGCCAATCAGTTACTTCTGCTAATTCTTCCTCGCCTTTTATCTCATTGCAAACACTGCTAACCGCACCTCTCTGTGTATTCACAGTTTCATTTATTGTTTCCTTTGCCACGGAATTATCACTCGTAAAATTTTCATTAGCTCTGACGGCTATGTTCGTACCTACTGCTGCCGTATTGCTAGCGGCTTCTTTCCGAACAGATGTTCTGCTAGGCTGGGCCGTTGCCCTCTGATGCTCCACTCGCCTGTTAACATGTAGCGCTCTGTGCGGCAGAGATGACTCATTCTGGCTCGCACCTGGCGCTTGTTTTGCCACAATACGTCGCGGCGTTCCATGTCTGTCCCTAGCCTGTCTCATTGCATTACGGTCGGTCCGGTATCTTTTCTCAAATCGGGGCCGGTATGTATTGTCCGCTTCCGTTTGGCCCGCAACGTTCGCGGAAATTAGTTTCCCGCGTCGTCATTATTTTGCGCAGTATACTCTCGACCGCGACCTGGATAATTTCCTCTGCCTATTCCTCTGCCTCTTCCTCTCTGTATTATATTGACGCGAAATCCATCGCCGTCATTTCGTTCGTCATTGTGTCGGTTATTACAGTTACCAAAATTTTGATAATTGGCACGACTTTCGCGCCAATGATCTTCGTCTTCGACTCTTTCGAGAAATGCTTGGAAGCTGCGATGATTGCTTCCTACATACCTCTTTGAATCTTCCGGAAGCTTTTTATATAACTCCCAGATAATTTCTGAATCTGATCTTCGGCCTCTTAAATGCGTCAATTTTCGGTACCAATACTCGCAGAAATCTTTCAAAGAATTCCTGCCCCTATTATCATGCTGTTTGGCCATGATAAACTCGCGCCATAAATGGTCCTGCTTTTGTTCAGACCAATATTGTTCCGTAAATCTCTGCCTAAATTCTTCGAACGTCATTCGTTCGGTATTTAAATTTATTCCCCAGCGCTTAGCGTCACCTGCTAAGGCGCTAATTACTACATTTATCTTTTCCTGATCAGACAAGTGTTCAGGAAATACTCTCTCGCAATTTTTGATAAAATCTAACGGATGCCTCCCGTTATGTTTCTTGGCTGGATCGAAGCGTTCCTCGCCTTCTAACAGCTTCGTAATCGGTGTGCCATTACAGACAACACCAGGCCTATCTTTAATTTTGCTCTCCAGATCGAAAATTCTGCCTTGAATTTTCGTAGTATTTTGTTCACAGTTTTGAACATATCCGGTTACTTTTTTATCTAAATCCCTTTCAGTTTCTAAAACTACCTTTTCCAACCGTGATATTCCGTGTTGACATTCGTTTATGATCTCAGTTTTAAGACCGAAAACTTTTTCGTCTATCTTAGTTTCAACCAGAGGTTCTACTTTCTCTTGGCTGTTGAGAATTTCAACATCGAATCTACTATTAATGTTTCCAATTTCCTCCTGCATAGTATCCATATTTTTGTTTATGGTATCAATTTCATGTTTCAGTGTATTTACCACAGAACTTAAATTACCCACTTTTTGTTCTACCTGTTCTATTTGTTTACTAATTTTAATTCCCTGTCCTTCGACCTGTGCTTTAATTTGATCCACGTGGGTTTTAAGCTGTTCATTCTGTGTTTTGAGCTGACTTCCCTGTATTTTGAGTTGCTCGTCAACGTGCGTTTTAAGCTGCTCATTCAGTCCTGCAATTTGTTTGGTTAATTGTTCAAATAAGTCGTTCATACTTAAAATTTTCATACTGTTTTGTTCTACAGGATCGATGTGTTCCGATTCTACTTCAGAAGTTTCTTTCGGTTCTTTCTTTATCTGTGGTGAATCAAACATGTCAGTGGATTCGTTCACGTACCCACTATCATCTACAAAATCACCCTCTTCTTTCTGTTTTGTCCCATGCTGTATTCGAGACGATCTCGATATTTCAATCCGTTCGTTGACGTGTTCATGGTATTGTATGTACGCCAATTGTCTTCCGCTAACGCCATCTGTTATCTGGCCGCGTAAACTCCGGCTACTGCCAGCCGCATTCTCCATTTCGCTTGGCGCACCTACCCCGTCTACGTTTCTGTCCATACTAAATGCCAACTACACCACACTATTATACTTGACTCACACTGCAGTTTCTTTTACCGAACTTTATTGCTATTCGTGCCACTGAACATCCACTGTTCGATCTTTACATTAATTTGTTACTGACAACAACTGGATGTCCTGTCACCGGGAAGCCACTAGTAACGCTACCGCCCTGCTCGGACGTACGTTAGCTCTATAAAGCCTGTACTGTAATAAGCTCACGGGCTTAACCTTATAAACAAGGATTTTAGTACATTAATTGACTGCGTGTACAGAATAGAAGCAAGATCAGACTTATACTCAGTCAGTAACTACAGTGATGCATCAAGCAAAAGTTAAGTATAATTACTCTTTCGCATGGACTAGAAGTACACACAGTAGATGCTACGTATAATTATTAATTCAGTCGCCAGTCTACTTAGGCAATGACTGAGTTTTTCCTTGTACAAGTGGGTGCATGTACCAGCATAGTAACACGTAGTAATGATGTGTTATATGGCAAAGTTTGGAACCAGAAAAATCCACCGAACTAAAGTTTTCTCTTTTTGTACTAGTTTGGACGAGCTAAATTTACACAACACCACACAGCAATGATTACTACGAACTGCATTTTGTATATTGATCAGACTGAAATCGGGCATAGATTGCCCTAGCATCGACAATCTTGAAAGTAAACACACAATGTCACTATTAAGGATGGAAAAACACTAATACACTTAGGATTAATATAGAATTTACCTTTACTGGTCAAATCTGATCAGCACATTTCAAGGTTTGAAAAAATGGACAAGAGAAGGGGGGGAGGGGCCTGAAACTGTTATGGTCGTTATACTGAAACTATTAAGTACTGAAGGCAAATTAACTCTCATAATTATCAATCTATGGATAACTACTCTTTCGTCTTACTTCTGAATAATTTAACTGCCATTATTTCTGTCTCAAATTAATTAAATAACATCGCTAACTCAATCCAAAAAAAAAAACTCTCTTCCAATTTTGTCATACTTTTGTTCTTTACCAACATTTGTAATAACACACAGAACTGTAAAATTCTTAATAGCAAAGGTTTGACTGCTGATAATTCTTATTGACACTAATTTAAAACTTTCAGTTCAGGATACTCGGGTTGCTTAATACGAGGTAAGTATCCTGTCTAGGTCAGTGGTCAGGATACGTCACGGCTAAGGCAATTCTGGTAAAAGTCACGTTATTATTGAACAGTTAGCAACAGTTTCGACACTGGTCCACACAGATACACTTCTAAAGATGAAATAAATATTTGACCTGTGCTAGTCGGTGCGGCGGTTGGTGGGCAGCGAGATAGCGGGCAGCACAGCGCACATACAAGCAT
The DNA here is from genome assembly GCF_021461385.2 of Schistocerca piceifrons. Classification (NCBI taxonomy): domain Eukaryota; kingdom Metazoa; phylum Arthropoda; class Insecta; order Orthoptera; family Acrididae; genus Schistocerca; species Schistocerca piceifrons. Next base: position 4,511,740 of record NW_025728274.1, read on the forward strand.
GGCTAATGCTCACACAACATCGGCACTTTCCATCTTCTTAGCGCCGTAATCTTTCCACTTTTGTGCCTCAGAATATAGCCATGCCAAGTAGTCGTTGGAATCGGTTCATCCGAGTCTCAATGGAATCCACTTTTCCTGCATATCCGCCTCGGTACAGTACGTGTTCCTCTGACCGATTCCCAACTCCGACTGTTGCTCGCCTCCGACTGTTATACTGAGCCCGTCGTGCCGAACCGCGCCCAGTGTGCGTTTTCCCGCCACGCCTGCCTCCACCTTTTCCCGCTCCCCTACAGGTAGCGTATTCACCACAGGTTTTCTACTACACATATCCTACTGCATTACCTACGTATGGACCAAGTGTATAAAATATAATTTTCACATCTTACAATAGTTTTAAGATTAAGTACTCTTCCTTTTGATTATCACATTGCTTGAAATCTAACATAAATAACAACATTCATTTTCAAAAGTTGCTCACAGTTTCTTTAACATAACGATATGAACCGAAAAAGATGTTCAAAACATTGCTTACATTAATTTATCTAAATTCATAAAGAAAAAAACAAATTTATATGTACAGTTGTCGTTACACACTATGTCCATTCCGATGCTCTATTCCTTCTTTACTGCATCCGTCGCTCCCGCACATTGACGAGTTAACACATAAATTACGTCGCTCTGATATACTATGGGTTCTATGACTTGTCCATCTAAATAGAGTCACGTTTCAATGTAAACAACAGGATTTTCTTATGGGATACGTGTATCTCCATTCCGATGCACTATTCCTTCTTTACTGCATCCGTCGCTCCCCCACATTGACGAATTAACACAGAAATTGTGGGCTATGAAATACTATGGCTTCAATTACTTATCCTTCCAAATCCACTATCGTTTCTTTGGAAACGACAGGAATACATTTTGGGATACGAGTACCTCCTTTCCGATGCACTACTCCTACTTTACTGCATTCCTCGCTCCCTCACATTGACGAATTAACACAGAAATCGCGTCGCAATGAAATACTATGGGTACTGTGACATCTCCTTCTAAATCGAATAACGTTTCTATGGAAACGACAGGATTTTCTTTTGGGATAGGACTCCCTCCTTTCCGATGCACTATTCTTCCTTTACTGCAGCCCTCGCTCCCTCACATTGAGGAATTAACACAGAAATTGCGTCGCCATGACGTACTATGGGTTCTATGACATTTCCTTCTAAATCGAATAACGTTTCAATGGAAACGATAGGATTTTCTTTCGGGAGACGAATATCTCGTTTCCGATGCCCTATTCTTCGTTTTTGCATCCCTCGCTCCCTCACATTGACGAATTGACACAGATTTTGCGGGGCTATGAAATACTATGGGTTCTAAGGCTTCTCCTTCAAAATCGAGTAACATTCCTATGGAAACGACAGGAATTTCGTTTGGGATACGACTATCTCCTTTCAAATGCACTATTCGTTCTTTACTGCATCCCTCGCTCCCTCACATTGACGAATTAACACAGAAATTGCGTCGCTATGAAATACTCTGTGATCTATGATATCCGCTTCTTTTGGGATACGAGTACTTTCTGATGCACTATTACTTCCTACTATGGGTTCTATAACATCTCCTTCTGAATCGAGTAACGTTTCTATGGAAACGACAGGATTTTGTTTTGGGACACGACTATCTCCTTTCCGATGCACTATTCCTTCTTTACTGCATCCCTCGCTCTCTCACATTGACGAATTAACACAGAAATTGCGTCGCTATGAAATACTATGTGTTCTATAACATCTCCTTCTAAATCGAGTAACGTTTCTATGGAAACGACAGGATTTTCTTTTGGGATACCACTATCTCCTTTCCGATGGACTATTCCTTCTTCACTGCATCCCTCGCTCCCTCACATTGACGAATTAACACAGAAATTACGTCGCTATCAAATACTATGGGTCCTATGAAATCTCCCTCTAAATCGAGTTACGTTTCTATGGATCGACAGGATTATCTTTTGGGGTTCGACTACCTCCTTTCCGATGCACTATTCCTTCTTTACTGCATCCCTCGCTCCCCGACATTGACGATTTAACACAGAAATTGCGTCGCTATGAAATACTATGGGTTCTATAACTTCTCCACTCTAAATCGAGTAACGTTTCTATGGCTACGACAGGATTTTCTTTTGGGATACTAGTACCTCCTTTCCGATCTATTCCTTCTTTACTGCATTCCTCGCTCCCTCACATTGAAGAAATAACACAGAATTTGCGTCGCTATGAAATACTCTGGGTTCAATGACACCTGCTTCCTTTGGGATACGAGTATTTCCGTTATGATGCACTATTCCTTCTTTACTGCATCCCTCGCTCCCTCACATTGACGAATTAACACAGGAATTGTGTCGCTATGAAATACTATGGGTTCTATGACATCTCCTTCTAAATCGAGTAACGTTTCTATCGAAGCGACAGGTTTTTCTTTTGGGATACGAGTTTCTCCTTTCCGATGCGCTATTCCTTCTTTACTGCATCCCTCGCTCCCTCACATTGACGAATTAACACCGAAATTGGGTCGCTATGAAATACTATGGGTTCTATGACATCTGCTTCTTTTGGGATTCGAGTATCTCCTTTCCGATGCACTATTCCTTCTTTACTGCATCCCTCGCTACCTCACATTGACGAATTAACACAGAAATTGCGTCGCTACGAAATACTATGGGTACTATGACATCTCCTTCTAAATCGAGGAACGTTTCGATGGGAACCATAGGATTTTCTTTTGGGAGACGACTGTCTCCTTTCCGATGCACTATTCCTTCGTTACTGCATCCCTCGCTCCCTCACATTGACGAATTGGCACAGAATTTGCGGGGCTATGAAATACAGTGCGTTCTAAGACTTCTCCTTCAAAATCGAGTAACATTCCTATGGAAACAACAGGAGTTTCGTTTGGGATACGACTATCTCCTTTCCGATGCACTATTCGTTCTTTACTGCATCACTCGTCCCTCACATTGACGAATTTACACAGAAATTGTGGGGCTATGACATACTATGTGTTCAATGACTTCTCCATCTAAATCGAATAACGTGTCTATGGAAACGACTGAATTTTCTCTTGGAATACGGCTATCTCGTCTCCGAAGCACTATTCCTTCTTCACTGCATCCCTCGCTCCCTCACTTTGTCGAATTAACACAGAGAATGCGTCGTTATGAAATACTATGGGTTCTATGACATCTCCTTCTAAATCGAGTAATGTTTATATGGACACGACAGGATTTACCTTTGGTATACGAGTATCTCCATTCCGATGCACTATTCCTTCGTTACTGCATCCCTCGCTCCCTCACATTGACGAATTAACACCGAAATTGGGTCGCTATGAAGTACTATGGGTTCTATGACATCTCCCACACAATCGTGTAACGTTTCTATAAGAACGACAGGATCTTTTTTTTTTTTTTTTTGGAGATACGAGTATCTCCTATCCGATGCATAATTCATTCTTTACTGCATCCCTCGCTCCCTCACCTTGAAGAATTGACACTGAAATATCGGGGCTATGAAATACTATGGGTTCTATGACTTCACCATCTAAATCGGGTAACGTTTCTATGGAAACGACTGGATTTTCTTTTGGGATACGAGTATCCCCGTTCCGATGCACTATTCCTTCATTACTGCATCGCTCGCTCCCTCACATTGTCGAATTAACACAGATAATGCGTCGTTATGAAATACTATGGGTTCTATGACATCTCCTTCTAAATCGAGTAATGTTTATATGGACACGACAGGATTTACCTTTGGTATACGAGTATCTCCATTCCGATGCACTATTCCTTCGTTACTGCATCCCTCGCTCCCCCACATTGACGAATTAACACAGAAATTGCGTCGCTATGATATACTATGGTTTCTATGACATCTCCTTCTAAATCGAGTAACGTTTCCATGGAAACGACAGGATTTTCTTTTGAGATAGGAGTATCTCCTCTCCGATAAACTATTTCGTCTTTACTGCTTCCCTCGCTTCCGCACATTGACGAATTAACACAGAAATTGCGTCGCTATGAAATACTATGGGTTCAAAGACATCTCCTTCTAAATCGAGAAACGATTCGATGGAAACGACAAGATTTTCTTTTGGGACACGACTAACTCCTTTCCGATGCACTCTTCCTTCTGCACTGCATCCCTCGCTCCCTCACATTGACGAATTGATACAGAAATTGCGACGCTATGAAATACTATGGGTTCTATGACATCTCCTTCTAAATAGAGAAACGATTCGATGGAAACGACAGGATTTTCTTTTGGGAAACGACTATCTCCTTTCCGATGCACTATTCGTTCTTTACTGCATCTCTCGCTTCCTCAAATTGACGAATTAACACAGAAATTGCGTCGTTATGAAATACTATTAGTTCTATGACATCTCCTTCACAATCGAATAACGTTTCTAAGGAACCGACAGGATTTTCTTTTGGGATACGAGTATCTCCTTTCCGATGCCCTATTCCTACTTTACTGCATCCCTCGCTCCCTCACATTGACGAATTAACACAGATATTGCGTCGCTATTAAATACTATGTGTTCTATGGCATTTCCTTCTTTTGGGATACAACTATCGCCTTTCCGATGCACTATTCCTTCTTTACAGCATCCCTCCACCCCACATTGACGACTTAACACAGAAATTGCGTCACTATGAAATACTGTGGGTTCAATAACATCTGCTCCTAAATCGTGTAACGTTTCTATGGGAACGAACGGATTTTCTTTTGGGATACTAGTATCTCCGTTCCGATGCACTATACGTTCATTACTGCATCGCTCGCTAGCTCACATTGTCGAATTAACACAGAAAGTGCGTAGGTATGAAATACTATGGGTTCTATGAAATCTGCTTCTAAATCGACTAACGTTTCCATGGAAATCAGAGGACTTTCTTTTGGGATACGAGTATCTCCTTTACGATGCACTATTCCTTCAATACTGGACCCCTCGCTCCCTCACATTGACGAAATAACACGGAAATTGCGTCGCTTTGATATACTATGGGTTCTATGACATCTCCTCCTAAGTCGAATAACGTTTTTTTGGGAAATGACAGGATTTTCTTTTGGCATATGACTATCCAAGTTGCGATGCACTATTCCTTCTTTACTGCATCGCACGCTCCCTCACATTGACGAAATAAGACAGAAAGTGCGTCGCTATGAGATAGTATTGGTTGTATGAGATCTGTTTCTAAATCGATTAATGTTTCAATGGAAACCACAGGATTTTCTTTTGGGACACGAGTAACTCCTTTCCGATGCACTATTCCTTATTTACTGCATTCCTCGCTCCCTCACATTGACGAATTAACACAGAATTTGCGTCGCTATGAAATGCTATGGGTTCAATGACATCTCCTTCAAATTCGAATAACGTTTCTATGGAAACGACTGGATTTTGTTTTGGGATACGAGTATTTCCGTTCCGATGCACTATTCCTTTTTTACTGCATCCCTCGCTCCCACACATTGACGATTTAAGACAGAAATTGCGTCGCTATGAAATGCTATGGGTTCAATGACATCTCCTTCAAAATCGAGAAACGTTTCTATGGAAACGACTGGATTTTGTTTTCGGATACGAGTATTTCCGTTCCGATGCACTATTCCTTCTTTACTGCATCCCTCGCTCCCTCACATTGACGAATTTACACAGAAATTGTGTCACTATGAAATACTATGGGTTCTATGACATCTCCTTCTAAATCCAGGAACGTTTCAATCGAAACGACAGGTTTTTCTTTAGGGATACGAGTATCTCCTTTCCGATGCACTATTCCTTCTTTACTGCATCCCACGCTCCCTCACATTGACGAATTAACACAGATATTGCGTCCCTATGAAATACTAGGGATTCTATGACATCTTCCAAATCGAGTAACGTATCTATGAAATGACTGGATATTTTTTTTTTTTTTTTTGGGATACGAATTTCACTTTTCCGATGCACTATTCCTTCTTTATTACATCACTCGCTCCCTCACATTGACGAATTAACACATAAAGTGCAACGCTATGATTTATTATGGGTTCTATGACATCTCCTTCTAAATCGAGTAACGTTTCTGTGGAAACTACAGGATCTTCTTTTCGGATACGAGTATCTCCTCTCCGATGCACTATTCCTTCTTTACTGCGTCACCCCTCCCTCACATTTACCAATTAACACATAAATGGTGTCACTATGAAATACTATGGGTTCTATCACATCTTCTTCTAAATCGAGTAACGTTTTTATGGAAACGACAGGAATTTCTTTTGGGATACGACTATCTCTTTTCCAATGCACTATTCCTTCTTTACTGCATCCCCCGCTCGCTCACATTGACGAATTAACACAGACATTGTGTCGCTACAAATACTATGTCATCTCCTTCTAAATCGAGTAACGATTGTATGGAAACGAAAGGATTTTCTTTTGGGATACGACTATCTCCTTTCCGATACACTATTCCACCGTTACTGCATCCCTCGGTCCCTCACATTGACGAGTTAACACAGATTTTGTGCGGATATGAAATACTATGGTTTCTATGACATCTCCATCTAAATCGAGTAACGTTTCTATGGAAACGACAGGATTTTCTTTTGTGATACGACTATCTCCTTTCTGATGCACTATTCCTTCTTTACTGCATCCCTCGCTCCCTCACATTGACGAATTAACACTGAAATTAAATCGTTATGAAATACTATGGGTTCTATGACATCTCCTTCTAAATCGAGTAACGTTTCTATCCAAACGACAGGTTTTTCTTTTGGGATACGAGTTTCTCCTTTCCGATGCACTATTCCTTCATTACTGCATCAGTCGCTCCCTCACATTGTCGAATTAACACAGAAATTGCGACTCAAAGAAATACATGGGTTCTATGACATCTCCTTCTAAATCGAGTAACGTTTCTTTGGAAACGACAGGATTTTCTTTTGTGATACGACTATCTCCTTTCTGATGCACTATTCCTTCTTTACTGCATCCCTTGCTCCCTCACATTGACGAATTAACAAAGAAACTGCGTCGCTATGAAATACTATGTGTTCTATGACTTCTCCTCCTAAATCGTGTGAAGTTTATTTGGAAGCGACAGGATTTTCTTTTGGGATACGAGTATCACCCATCCGATGCGCTATTCCTTCTTTACTGCATCCCTCCTTCTCTCACATTGACGAATTAACACAGAAATTGTGTCGTTGTGAATTACTATGGGTTCCATAACATCCACTTGTAAATCGAGTAACGTTTGTATGGAAAGTACACTATTCTATTTTGGGGTACGATTATCTCATTATCTCCCATCCGATGCACTATTCCTTCTTTACTGCATCCCTCGCTCCCTCAAATTGACGAATTAACATGGAAGTAGCATCGCTATGAATTACTATGGGTTCTATGGCATCTCCTTCTTAATCGAGTAACGTTTCTTTGGAATTTACAGGATTTCCGTTTGGGATACGAGTATCTACTTGCCAATGCACTTTTTGTTCTTTACTGCATCCCTCGCTATCTCACATTGACGAATTAACACAGAAATTGCGTCGCTATGAAATACTATGCGTTCTATGGCATCACCTTCTAAATCGAAAAACGTTTCTATGGAAAATACAGGATTTTCTTTTGGGTTACGAGTATCTCCTTTCCGATGCACTATTCCTTCTTTACTGCACACCTCGCTCCCTCACATGTCGAATTAACACAACAATTGGGTCACTATGAAATACCACGGGCTCTATGACATCTCCTTCTAAATAGGGTAACGTTTCTTTGGAAACGACAGGATTTTCTTTTGGGATACGAGTATCTCCTATCCGATACACAATTCCTTCTTTTCGCACCCTCACATTGACGAATTAACACAGAAATGGCGTCGCTATGAAATACTATGTGTTCTATGACATCTTCTTCTAAATCGAGTAACGTTTCTGTGGAAACGACATGATTTTCTTTTGGGATACGACAATCTCCTCTCCGATGCACTATTCCTTCTTTACTGCATCCCTCGCTCCCTCACATTGACGAATTAACACGGAAATTGCTTCGCTATGAAATACTATGGGTTCTATGACATCTCCTTCAACAACGAGTAACGTTTCTATTGAAACGACAGGATTTTCCTTGGGGATACGAGTATCTCCTTTCCGATGCACCATTCCTTCATTACTGCATCCCTCGCTCCTCCACATTGACAAAATAACACAGAAATTGCGTCTCTATGAGATACTATAAGTTGTATGACATCTCCTTCTAAATCGAGTAACGTTGCTATGAAAAATACAGGATTTTCTTTTGGGTTACGAGTATCTCTTTTCCGATACACTATTCCTTCTTTACTGCACCCCTCGCTCCCTCACATTGACGAATTAACACAAAAATTGGGTCGCTACGTAATCCCACGGGCTCTGTGATATCTCCTTCTACATCGAGTATCGTTTCTTTGGAAACGACAGGATATTCTTTGAGGATACGAGTATCTCCTCTCCGATGCACAATTCCTTCTTTACTGCATCCCTCGCTCTCTTACATTGACGAATTAACACAGAAATTGCGTCGCTATGAAATACTATGTGTTCTATGACATCACCTTCTAAATCGAGAAACGTGACGATGGAAACGACTGGATTTTCTTGTGGGATACGACAATCTCGTTTCCGATGCACTCTTCCTTCTTTACTGCATCACTCGTTCCTTCACTTTGACGAATTAACACATGTATTTGCGACGCTGTGAATTACTATGGGTTCTATGACATCTGCTTGTAAATCGGGTAACGTTTGTATGGAAACTAAAGGATTTTCTTTTGGGTTACGATTATCTCATTATTACCTATCCGATGCACTATTCCTTCTTTACTGCATCCCTCGCTCCCTCACGTTGACGAAATAACACAGAAATTGCGTCGCGATGAAATACTATGGGATCTATGACATCTCCTTCTAAATCGAGTAACGTTTCTAACGAAACTACAGGATTTTCTTTTGGGATACGACTATCTTTTGTCCGATGCACTGTTCCTTCGCTACTGCATCCCTCGCTCCCTCATATTGACGAATTAACAAAGAAATAGCGTCGTTATGAATTACTATGTGTTCTATGACATCTCCTTCTTAATCGAGTAACGTTTCTATCGAAACTACAGGATTTTCTTTTCGGGTACGAGTATCTCCTTTCCGATGCACTATTCCTTATTTTCTGCATCCCTCGCTCCCTCACATTGACGAATTTTCAAAGAAATTGCGTCGCTTTGAAATACTATGTGTTCTATGACTTCTCCTCCTAAATCGTGCGAAGTTTCTATGGAAGCGACAGGATTTTCTTTTGGGATACGAGTATCTCCTATCCGATGAGCTATTCCTTCTTTACTGCATCCCTCGCTCCCTCATATTGACCAATTAACACAGAAATAGCGTCGCTATGAATGACTATGGGTTCTATGACATCTTCTTCTAAATCGAGTAGCGTTTCAATGGAAACGACAGGATTTTCTTTTGGGATACGATTATCTCCTTTCCCATGCTCTATTCCTTCGTTACTGCATCTTTTGCTACCTCACATTGAAGAATTATCACAGATATCGCGGGGCTAATAAATACTATGTGGTCTCTGACCTCTCCATCTAAATCGAGTAACGTTTCTATGGAAACGAAAGGACTTTCTTTTAGGATACGACTATCTCCTTTTCGATGCTCTATTCCTTCTTTATTGAATCCCTCGCTCCCATCACACTGACGAGATAACACAGAAATAGCGTCGCTATGAAATACTATGGGTTCCATGACATCTCCTTCCAAATCGAGTATCGTTTCTATGGAAACGACAGTATTTTCTTTTGGGATTCGAGTATCTAGTTTCCGATGCACTATTCCTTCTTTACTGCATCTCTCGCTCCCTCACATTGACGAATTAACACAGAAATGGCGTCGCTATGGAATACTATGGGTTCTATGTCAAATTCTTCTAAATCGAGTAATGTTTATAACGAAACGACAGGATTTTCTTTTGGGATACGAGTATCTCCTTTCCGATGGACTATTCCTTCTTTACTGCATCCCTCGCTGCCTCACACTGACGAATCAACACAAATATTGCGTCGCTATGAAATACAATGGGCTCTGTGACTTCTCCTTCTATTTCGAGTAACGTTTCTATGGAAACGACAGGATCTTCTTTTGGGATACGTGTATCTCATTTCCGATGCACTATTACTTCTTTACTGCATCCCTCGCTCCCACACACTGGCGAATTAACACTGAAATTGCGTCGCTATGAAATACTATTAGTTCTATGGCATCTCCTTCTAAATCGAGTAACATTTCTATGGAAACGATAGGATTTTCTTTTGGGATACGAGTATTTCCTTTCCGATGCACTATTCGTTGCTTACTGCATCCCTCGCTCGCTCATATTGACGAATGAACACAGAAATTGCGTTGCTATGATATACTATGGGTACTATGACATCTCCTTCCAACCCAATTAACGTTTCTATGGAAGTGACGGGATTTTCTTTATGGATACGTCTATCTAATTTCCGATACTCTATTTCTTCTTTACAGCATCCCTCGCTCCGTCACATTGATGAATTAACACAAAAATCGGGTTGCCATGATAAACTATGGGTCCCCTGATATCTCCCTCTAAATCGAGTAACATTTCAATGGACACGGCGGGAATTTGTTTTGGGATTCGAGTATCTCCATTCCGAAGCACCATTCCAACTTTAATGCATCCCTCGCTCCCTCACATTGACGAATTAACACAGAATTTGCTTCGCTATGAAAAACCATGGGTTCTATATCTCCTACTGCTAGATCGAGTAACGTTTCCATGGAAACTACAGGATTTTCTTTTGGGATACGAGTATCTCCTTTCCGATGCACTATTCCTTCTTTACTGCATCCCTCGCTGCCTCACACTGACGAATCAACACAATAATTGCGTCGCTATGAAATACAATGGGCTCTGTGACTTCTCCTTCTAAATCGAGTAACCTTTCTATGGAAACGACTTTATTTTCCTTTGGGATAGGACTAACTCATTTCCGATGCACTATTCCTTCATTACTGCATCCCTCGCCCCCTCACATTGACGAATTAACACAGAAATCGCTTCGCTATGAAATACTATGGGTTCTATGACTTCTCATTCTAAATCGAGTAACGTTTCTATGCAGCCGACAGTATTTTTTTTGGGATACGAGTATTTATTTTCCGATTCTCTATTCGTTCTTTACTGCAACCCTTGCTCCCTCAAATTGACGAATGAACACAGAAATTGCGTTGCTATGAAATAGTATGGGTACTATGACATCTCCTTCCAACTCGAGTATCGTTTCAATGGAAACGACAGGATTTTCCTTTGGGATACATCTACCTCCTTTCCGATGCACTATTCATTCTTTACTGCATCACTCGCTCCCTAACATTGTCGTATTAACACAGAATTTGCGTCGCTATGAATTACTATGTGTTGTATGACATCTCCTTCCAACTCGAGTAACATTTCTATGGAAGCGACAGGATTTTCTTTTGGTATATGACTATCTCCTTACCGATGCACTACTCCTTCTTTACTGCATCCCTCAATCCCTACCATTGACGAATTAACACAGAAATTGATCGCTATGAAATACTACCGGTTCTATGACTTCTCCTTCGAAATCGAGTAACGCTTCTATGGAAAACACAGGATTCCCTTTAGGGATACGAGTATCTTTTTTCCGATGCACATTTGCTTCTTTACTGCATCGCTAGCTCCATCACATTGACGAATTAACACAGAGATTGCGTCCCTATGAAATACTATGGGATCTGTGACTTCTCCTTCTAAATCGAATAACGTTTCTATGGAAACGACAGGATCTTCTTTTGGGATACGAGTATCTCATTTCCGATGCACTATTACTACTTTACTGCATCCCTCGCTCCCTCACATTGGCGAATGAACACAGAAATTGCGTTGCTATGAAATAGTATGGGTTCTATGACTTCTCATTCTAAATCGAGTAACGTTTCACTGGAAACACCAGAATTTTCTTCCAGCTCAAGTAACATTTCTATCGAAAAAACAGGATTTCCTATTGGAATGCGACAATCTCCTTTCCAATGCTCTATTCCTTCTTTACTGCATCCCTCGCCATCTCACGTTGACGAATTAACACAGAAATTGATCGCTATGAAATACTATGGGCTCTACGACTTCTCCTTCGAAATCGAGTAACCTTTCTATGTAAACGACATTATTTTCCTTTGGGATACGACTAACTCCTTTCCGATGCACTATTCCTTCATTACTACATCCCTCGCTCCCTTACATTGACGAATTAACACAGAAATGGCTTCGCTATGAAATACTATTGGTTCTATGTCTTCTCATTCTAAATGGAGTGTCGTTTGTATGGAAGCGACAGGATTAACTTTTGGGATACGAGTATCTCCTTTACGATGCACTATTCCTTCTTTACTGCGTCCCTCGATCCCCCACATTGACGAATCAACACAAAAATTGCGTCGCTATGAAATACAATGGTCTCTGTGACTTCTCCTTCTAATTCGAGTAACGTTTCTATGGAAACGACAGGATCTTCTTTTGGGATACGAGTATCTCATTTCCGATGCACTATTACTACTTTACTGCATCCCTCGCTCCCTCACATTGACAAATGAACACAGAAATTGCGTTGCTATGAAATAGTATGGGTTCCATGACATCTCCTTCCAGTTCAAGTAACATTTCTATCGAAACAACAGGTTTTCCTATTGGAAAGCGACAAACTCCTTTCCAATGCTCTATTCCTTCTTTACTGCATCCCTCGCTCTCTCACGTTCACGAATTAACACAGAAATTGATCGCTATGAGATACTATGGGCTCTACGACTTCTCCTTCTAAATCGAGTAACCTTTCTACGGAAACGACATTATTTTCCTTTGGGATATGACTAACTCCTTTCCGATGCACTATTCCTTCATTACAACATCCCTCGCTCCCTTACATTGACGAATTAACACAGAAATGGCTTCGGTATGAAATACTATGGGTTCTATGTCTTCTCATTCTAAATCGAGTACCGTTTGTATGGAAGCGACAGGATTATCTTTTGGGATACGAGTATCTCCTTTACGATGCACTATTCCTTCTTTACTGCATCCCTCGCTCCCTCACATTGTCGAATTCACACTGAAATTGCGTCGCGATGAAATACTATGGGTTCTATGACTTCTCATTGTAAATCGAGTAACGTTTCTATGGAAACGACAGAATTTTCTTTTGGGATATGAGTATTTCCTTTCCGATTCTCTATTCGTTCTTTACTGCAATCCTCGCTCCTCACATTGACGAGTGAACACAGAAATTGCGTTGCTATGAAATAGTATGGGTACTATGACATCTCCTTCCAACTCGAGTAACGTTTCAAAGGAAATGACAGGATTTTCTTTTGGGATACGACTATCTCCTTTCCGATGCACCATTCCTTCTTTACTGAATCCCTCGCTCCCTCACATTGACGAATTAACACAGAAATTCATCGCTATGAAATACGATGTGTTCTATGATTACTCCTTCAAGATCGAGAAACGTTTCAATGGAAACGACAGGATTTTCTTTTGTGATACGAGAAACTCTTCTCCGATGCAATATTCCTTCTTTACTGCATCCCTCGCTCCCTAACATTGTAGAATTAACACAGAATTAGCGTTGCTATGAATTACTGTGGGTTCTATGACATCTCCTTCCAACTCGAGTACCATTTCAATGGAAGCGACAGGATTTTCTTTTGGTATACGACTATCTTCTTACCGATGCACTACTCCATCTTTACTGCATCCCTCGCTCCCTCCCATTGACGAATTAACACAGAAATTGATCGCTATGAAATACTATGGTTTCTATGACTTCTACTTCTAAATCGAGTAACGGTTCTATGGAAACGACAGAATTTTCTTTTGGGATACGAGTATCTCCTTTCCGATGCACTATTCCTTCTTTACTGCATCCCTCGCTCCCTCACATTGTCGAATTCACACTGAAATTGCGTCGCTATGAAATACTATGGGTTCAATGACTTGCTCTTCTAAATCGAGTAACGTTTCTATGGAAACGACTGGATTTTCTTTTGGGATACGAGTATCTCCTATCCGATGCACTATTCCTTCTTTACTGCATCACTCAATCCCTCCCATTGACGAATTAACACAGACATTGCGTCGCTTTGAAATACTATGTGTTTTATGACTTCTATTTCTAATTCGAGTAACGTTTCTATGGAAACGACAGGATCTTCTTTTGGGATACGAGTATCTCGTTTCCGATGCACTATTACTACTTTACTGCATCCCTCGCTTCCCTCACATTGACGAATGAACACAGAAATTGCGTTGCTATGAAATAGTATGGCTTCTATGACATCTCCTTCCAGCTCAAGTAACATTTCTATCGAAACAACAGGTTTTCCTATTGGAAAGCGACAAACTCCTTTCCAATGCTCTATTCCTTCTTTACTGCGTCCCTAGCTCTCTCACGTTGACGAATTAACACAGAAATTGATCGCTTTGAGATACTATGGGCTCTACGACTTCTCCTTCTAAATCGAGTAACCTTTCTATGGAAACGACATTATTTTCCTTTGGGATATGACTAACTTCTTTCCGATGCACTATTCCTTCATTACTACATCCCAGCTCCCTTACATTGACGAATTAACACAGAAATGGCTTCGGTATGAAATACTATGGGTTCTATGTCTTCTCATTCTAAATCGAGTAACGTTTGTATGGAAGCGACAGGATTATCTTTTGGGATACGAGTATCTCCTTTACGATGCACTATTCCTTCTTTACTGCATCCCTCGCTCCCTCACATTGTCGAATTCACACTGAAATTGCGTCGCTATGAAATACTATGGGTTCTATGATTTCTCATTGTAAATCGAGTAACGTTTCTATGGAAACGACAGAATTTTCTTTTGGGATACGAGTATTTCCTTTCCGATTCTCTATTCGTTCTTTACTGCAATCCTCGCTCTCTCACATTGACGAGTGAACACAGAAATTGTGTTGCTATGAAATAGTATGGGTACTATGACATCTCCTTCCAACTCGAGTAACGTTTCAAAGCAAACGACAGGATTTTCTTTTGGGATACGACTATCTCCTTTCCGATGCACCATTCCTTCTTTACTGCATCCCTCGCTCCCTCACATTGACGAATTAACACAGAAATTCATCGATATGAAATACGATGTGTTCTATGATTACTCCTTCAAAATCGAGAAACGTTTCAATGGAAACGACAGGATTTTCTTTTGTGATACGAGAATCTCTTCTCCGATGCAATATTCCTTCTTTACTGCATCCCTCGCTCCCTAACATTGTAGAATTAACACAGAATTTGCGTTGCTATGAATTACTATGGGTTCTATGACATCTCCTTCCAACTCGAGTACCATTTCAATGGAAGCGACAGGATTTCCTTTTGGTATACGACTATCTCCTTACCGATGCACTACTCCATCTTTACTGCATCCCTCGCTCCCTCCCATTGACGAATTAAGACAGAAATTGATCGCTATGAAATACTATGGTTTCTATGACTTCTCCTTCTAAATCGAGTAACGATTCTATGTAAACGACAGAATATTCTTTTGGGATACGAGTATCTCCTTTCCGATGCACTATTCCTTCTTTACTGCATCGCTCGCTCCCTCACATTGTCGAATTCACACTGAAATTGCGTCGCTATGAAATACTATGGGTTCAATGACTTGATCTTCTAAATCGAGTAACGTTTCTATGGAAACGACTGGATTTTCTTTTGGGATACGAGTATCTCCTATCCGATGCACTATTCCTTCTTTACTGCATCACTCAATCCCTCCCATTGACGAATTAACACAGAAATTGCGTCGCTTTGAAATACTATGTGTTTTATGACTTCTATTTCTAAATCGAGTAACGTTTCTATGGAAACGACAGCATTTTCTTTTGGAATACGAGTATCACCTTTCTGATGCACTATTCCTTCTTTACTGCATTCCTCGCTCTGTCACATTGACGATTTGACACAGAAATTGCGTCGCTATGAAATACTGAGGGTTCTATGACTTTTCCTTCTAAATATTGTAACGTTTCTATGGAAACGACAGGATTTTCTTTTGGGATACGAGTATCTCCTTTCCGATGCACTTTCCCCCTTTACTGCATCCCTAGCTCCCTCATATAGACGAAGTAACACAGAAATTGATCGCTATGAAATACTATGGGTTCTATGACATGTTCTTCAAAATAGAGTAACGCATCTATGGAAACGACAGGATTTTCTTTTGGGATACGGGTATTTCCTTTCCGATGCACTATTCATTCTTTACTGCATCACTCGCTACCTCACATTGACGAACGAACACAGAAATTGGGTTTATATGAAATGCTATGGGTTCTATGACAACACCTTCCAACTCGAGTGACGTTTCTATGGAAACGGCAGGATTTTCTTTTGGGATACGACTATCTCCTATCCGATGCACTATTCCTTCTTTACTGCATCCCTCGCTGTCTCACACTGTCGAATCAACACAAAAATTGCGTCGCTATGATTTACAATGGGCTCTGGAGTTCTCCTTCTAAATCGAGTAACGTTTCTATGGAAACGACAGGATCTTCTTTTGGGATACGAGTATCTCATTTCCGATGCACTATTCCTTCCTTACTGCATCCCTCGCTCCCTCACACTAACGAATTAACACAGAAATTGCATCGCTATGAAATACTAAGAGTTCCATGACTTTTTCTTCTAAATCGAGTAACGTTTCTATGGAAACGACAGAATTGCCTTTTGGTATACGAGTATCTCCTTTCCGATGAGCTATTCCTTATTTTACTGCACCCCTAGCTCCCTCACATTGACGAGTTAACACAGAAATTGCGCCGCTATTAAATACTATGGTTTCTATGACATCTCCGGCTAAATCGAGTAACGTTTCTATGGAAACGAAAGAATTTTCTTTTGGGATACGAGTCTCCTTTCCAATGAACTATTCCCTCTTTACTGCATCCCACACTCTCCCACATTGACGAATTAACACAGAAATAGCGTCGCTATGAAATACTTTGGGTTCTATGACTTCTCTTCTAAACTGAGTAACGTTTCAATGGAAACGACAGGATTATCTTTTGGGTAACGAGTATCTCCGTTCCTATGTACTATATATTCAATCCTGCATCCCTCACTCCCTCACATTGTCGAATTAACACAGAAATTACGTCGCTATGAAATACTATGGGTTCTATGACTACTCATTCTAAATTGAGTAACGTTTCTATGGAAACGACAGGATTTTCTTGTAGGATACGACTATCTCCTTTCCGAAGAACTAATCCTACTTTACTGCATCCCTCGCTCCCTCACTTTGTCGAATTAACACAGAAATTGCGTCGCTATGAAATACTATGGGTTCTACGACTTCTCTTTCTAAATCGAGTAACGTTTCTGTGGAAACGACAGGATTTTCTTTTGTGATACGATTATCACCTTTCCGATGCACTGTTCCTTCTTTACTGCATCCCACGCTACCTCACATTGACGAATTAACACCGAAATTGCGTCGCAATGAAATACTACGTGTTCTATGACATCTCCTTCTAAATCGAGTTACGTTTCAATGGAGAGGCCTGGATTTTCTTTTGGGATACGACTATCTCCTTTCCGATGCACTATTCCTTCATTACTGCATCATTCGTGTAATATTAGTAATTTTCGCCTCACAAACATTAATATACGCTCAATGGTAAACGCCTGATGGCCTAAAGTTATGGAACAATTGTAAAGTAAAAGAAATGAATCATCGCATAGCAGCGACAGAATCTATTATTCTTTATTTTTGCCGTTCTTGCGCGGTGCCAGTAAATCTCTATGTACATGTATCGATTAATGGTATAAAAAAAAAAAAGAATTCTGTTGTTTCAAGACAAATGAGGCTTTTGGCGCCTCACCTTTTACTGTTTGTATTCCATGAGAGGCAGACGCGGACTTGCTGCGTTCCGCAACTGTATTTTATATTTGATGTGAAAATATTGAGTGAATATGCTAATTGTTATTTTTTTCCAATCAGAAAAGATGTAGTTTCTTGTAACTGATATCGAACAGACAGCATCAAGAGGACATTTTGACTGTTATATATAAAGTATTTAACCACAATAGTCATCTATTGTAATTTAATATGAAAAGGTACGTAGCATTAAAAAAAAAGTGTGCTAAAGATAAGTGTGCTTATTTTCGTAAATTAACCTTGATGAGTCCATCTCCTTATTTACTTAACTGTTAATTATTATTGTGTTACTTCATCAGAAATTACGATCACGCTGATGGGCCGAACGCAGCATGAGGCGGAAGGAACATTATCGTTTTCCTATTATTTCTGAACCAACTTTTTCGTGTAGTGTTGCATTTCTTTTAAAGTCTATAAATCTTCTGGTCCCTTAGTGTTGATCCGGGTATGACTACATCGCGACTATAAAAATGCACAGAAATGATAATGTTTCTTCCGAGCGATCTCAAATATATATATATATCAATATGCTGCTCTTATTCAGGTATTTAATGGTCAACGTATGTTATTATAATAGTGTAATAAATCCCTGATCCTGTTGCCAAGTGGCCCACCAAAAATATTCACCTTTTCGACGTTAAAAAAAAGTAACAATTCTTTTTATTTTTGTCCCCCAAGAGCAATGCTACACTTGGCGCCCGAACAGGGACTTGATCAAAAATCATTTCATGTATGTGTATATTAATTTTTCAGTGCTTGTTCTAATAACTTTCATTTTTTCATGTGGATGCAATTCAACCGAGAAAGAGAAGTGGGAAAAGCTTTTAATTAATTCAGAAGAACGATTGATGAAATTACCAAAAACCGCGAGTATCCAGCTGTATCGTTATCAAGACAGCCATAGTAAGTCAAATTTTTATACGCAGTAGCCAAGCTTTCGTAGTGACGTAGCATCTTTCGAGTTGATCAGAACGTAAACCTGTCTTTCCTTGCCTTGAAACAGCTTTATTTCAATTTGTCCATAGTCCATTCTTATGTAGTTAAATTCAGTGAAAGTGTACCATTGTTGTCAGTGCATAAAAAAAAATTACGATATGGCGGATAACTACGCTCAAAACTGGTAAAACGTGTGATATTTCATCTGTTTGTAATTAGTAGGAACCATCTTGTCTTCTTGGCGTAAATGAACGTCAGTTGTTACCCAGAGTTAAAATTTTATCTTAGGTCCCAGTAAGCCATAGCACTACGTCACAGACAAACGACTGACGGCAGTGACAAACAATATCTGTAGCATTTTGACGTTTGACAAATAATTCATGAACATGGCTGACGGTAAACAGGGGAAACAAACAAAACCAGACGACAACGGTGATGCGAATGGACCTCACTATTCATTACGATCACGCGCGATAGGTACACGAGCGGAGGCAGAAGCAGCCTCGACCGAAGTTTTAGAAGCTGGTCCTAGTGTGCAAACTATTCCCGCTTTTGAAAAAAATGACTTGGCTGCAATAATCGAAGCAATAATGGAGCGTAAGTTCGAAAGCCAAAAACAGGAAAGATTAGATGAAAAGGCCCGCGAAGAAAAAGAGAAGGCCGAAAGATGGCATAATAAAAATCAGGTCCTTACAAATTTGTGCAATTCAGTAAAAGCAGACATAAATTCAGTAAAAACAGATCTGCAAACGGAGATAAATGACCTAAATACACGGTTAAATTCGGTAAAGGCCGAACTAAAGGCAGACATAACAGCTGATTTAAATACCCTGTTGGGTAATGTCCAAAGCCAAATCAGTAGTCAGATTACGATGATGAGGCTAGAAATTGACACACAAGTAAAGTCAAAAATAGAGGATATTTCAAAACGGTTAGATGAAAAAATCGAAGCAGCCAAGGGAGAGATAAATTCAAAAGTGATAGAATATCAAAAACAAGCTGCGACCTTAAAAGATTATACTGCAATCTCTGATGAGGTCAAAGGAGTTAAAACCGCAGTAGACACGATCGAGAATGTTGTTGATGATCTTTCCAAACGGATTGACACTCTTAATGTAGAGGATCAAATAAAGAATACTGTTAAGGCAGATGCTGAAGCATTGTCCGACCACTACCAAGAGTGGATTAAAAACAAAAACGGATTCATAGAAAACAAGGTCAAGAACGAACTCAGGGAAACGGTCAAAAACGTGGCCTTTGAAATATTGGCAGCCCCTGGAAAAACAGGAGACACGGTGATGTCAGAATTAGGCCAGATAAGACGAACGTTAGCTCAAGATTTACCTGAATGGTGTCAACAGATAGTTGATGAAGTTCGTACACTAAAATGTCAAGTTGAAAATTCCCCACCTCCCGTGTCAGGAAACTGGAATAATTCACCACGAAGTAATGAACAACAGCAGGTACATTACCGTTCACCATTTGATAACGCTCAAACTCTTAGTTCTATAGAAGCACAAGTTAACCAGACTACCAGCCCACCCACTTTTGTCAGTTTGATGCAGGAGGCAAGCGTGATCAAACATCGTATTTTTCCGACCTTTCACCCACAGAAAAGAGAAATTCATCCTATAGTGTTCCTCCGAAATTTTTCAGGAATTTTCCCGAGTAGCTGGAGTGACCGCCAGCGAATTCAATTCGTTAGTGGATTTATCGTAGGCGATGCTACCTTATGGGGAACCGAAATGGTCGACTCTTGTAAAAGTTACAAAGAGTTTGAACAGATGTTTTTAGCTAAATTCTGGAGTTCTGGTGTGCAGCAGCGCCTGAGAAAAGAGGTTTACAACGCCGAAGTGTTTAACAGTAAGCGCGGTAGTTTGAGAAGATATTTTGAAAAGTATTTAGCGAAAATCAAGTTCTGGGATTCGCCGATCACCGCCAAAGACGTTATTATGATTCTAAAAACTAAGCTACCGATTGCGATCAGAGAAAAGTTAGTAAACGTGTCTGAGGACGATACGGACACTTTCCTATCTGTGTTAGACTCGGTAGATCTGATTTACGAGGACGCTAGAGTTGATGTTGGCAACTCCCACTTCAGTGCAGGCGGCCAGCACAATACAGAATACGTAGGCAACAATGGTGGCCGAACGAAAGCGCGTCACAGCGACAACCAGTACCAACCCCACAACGGTTTCAAAAATAAACACACTACGTACTCCAACAGCAAATACAAAAATAAGTACAATAACGGCCAGAGATACAATCCAATATATAATTCGTCACCACCTCAGTACGAAAATGCACATTATAACACACAGCCCCAGCAATATGGAAACACGCAACCGATCAACGGGAATTATCAAAACGATCAGTCTTACGATTCAAATCGACAGTGGAAAAGAAATAAATGGCATAATCAAGGTGGAGACCAATGTACACCTTTCACTAACGGTTACAATCAACACACGCCACAGCAAAATACTTTTCAGCCACAAGCGAACGGACCTTCGGGAACTCTGAAGCCTAAACGCCCGCATAATACGCAAATTTATTATGCGCAAGCGAATACGCCAGGACAACCAGATCCGTTTCCAACCGAGTTCGTACCACAAAACCAACACCAGTTCCAGACGGAAGAAACATTAAGAAATATAAATCAGCAGGAAAGTAAGCGTCGAGCGGAAAATTAAAAGCAGCACCTTTGAGCCTTCTAGAGGATGCTGCAAGTTTGAATGGGGGCACCCTGTCCCTTAGTCCACACGAAATTAAAGCAATTAGGTATGACAAAGAGACAAACTTACGGGATGATCTAGTAGCAGACACTGAGACGAAAGACAATGATGACGTATGGGACGAACAAGTTCAAGCTTCCATAAGAATATCAATTGCCAACATACCAGTAACAGCTATTGTAGATACAGGAGCTAATATAAATGTCTTATCTTTATGTTTATTTAAGCAAATATCCTCTGTATACAAAGTTTTATCACTTCCAATTCAAGGTTGCACCGTATCGGGAGCAATTGGTCCACTAACACAACGTGTAAATCTTCAGACTCAGCTTCAAATCCAGATAGAGTCTATTTCAGTAACGTGCATTTTTCTTATTGTTAAAAACCTATCAGTGCCATGTATCCTGAGTATGGAATTCTTGAGGCAGACGAAAGCTAAAATTGACATCGAGTGTGGAATCTGTACTCTAGTAGCGAGCCAGCAACAAGTAACTGTAAATTTGTTAAGAAGTAAGGTGAAGACAAACTTCGGGGTGCTTCGAATAGCAGTACGGCCATGGACTAAAAGACAACAGTACAGTCAGACAGAAGACATGACAGATCTTGAAAGTGTTAATGACGATGAGTATAAAGACCTAATTCCCGGTCAGAATGAATTATACCGTAAAGCTAGTGAGTCCATTGAATTATCCAAACAACAGAAGAATGAGCTTTACAATTTGTTAACAGATTACGTTCAAGTA
This sequence comes from Schistocerca piceifrons, assembly GCF_021461385.2. NCBI lineage: Eukaryota > Metazoa > Arthropoda > Insecta > Orthoptera > Acrididae > Schistocerca > Schistocerca piceifrons. The sequence goes on from NW_025728274.1 coordinate 4,534,252, forward strand.
TTTTCTAAGAAACCTGGACTAATAAAAGGCTTTGAATATCGAATGGATGTCCTGCCCCATTCAACCTACTGTAGAACAACCTATTCCATTCCATATGCGAGACGCGAAGCTGTCAAGTGCGAGATCAAGAAAATGTTACGCTGGAATGTGATAGAAGTATCTCATTCACCTTATTCGAGTCCTTTATTGTCTGTGCTAAAATCAGATGGTAGCGTAAGGCTAGTACTAGATGCAAGATTAATCAATAAAATTATAGTACCCATAAGAACGAGACCAGACGCTCTTGAAGAGCATCAGCAGAAGTTTCATGGAGTTAAGTATTTGAGTACCCTTGATTTGAAAAGCAGTTACTGGCAAGTAAAACTTGCGCAGGAGTCAAGGAAGTACACTGCGTTTATATTTGCAGGTAGATCTTACCATTTCAAAGTTGTACCGTTTGGACTAAATGTGAGTTCCGGAATTTTTATTTCTGTCCTTGACTATGTACTAGGTCCTGAACCTTTAGATGAGGTAACAGTCTATGTGGATGACGTTCTTGTAGCATCGAAAAATTGGGAAGATCATGTGGCCCTTCTGCAAAAGATATTTCAGCGATTCAGAGAGTATGGTGTTACAGCAAATCTTAAGAAATCCAAGTTTGGAAAAAGTGAAATTAAATTTTTAGGACACATCATCACCCCTGAAGGAATTAAACCCGACCCGGAAAAATTGTCTGCTGTAAAAAACTTTCCAACCCCTGTTACAAAAAGGCAACTGAGAGGATTTATCGGTCTTACGTCATTTTTCAGACGTTTTGTTCCCAATCAGGTATTGAACAATCCCGCTCTTCACAACCTTTTAAAAAAGAATTCACGTTGGAATTGGACGCCGGAATGCCAAGACGGATTTAAGAAAATTAAAGACAGTCTGGTTAACGGTAACATTCTCCGTCATACTCAGATGGATAAGGAATTTTGTATTACTGCAGACGCTTCCTTTGTGGGTATCGGCGCTTGTCTTTTCCAGATTCAATTAGTAAATGGACACGAGCAAATCCAAGTGATTAGCTTTGCGAGTCGAGTGTTATCAGAGTGTGAGAAGTCTTATTCGGTTACGGAGTTGGAGGCACTTGCCGTAATATGGGCTTTTAGGCGATTTAACTATTATATCTATGGAAGAAAAATTAAAGTCTATTCAGACCATCAAGCCTTGTCATTCCTCCTTACATGCAAGTTGCAACACCCTCGTCTTACTCGATGGTGCTTATTCCTGCAGGAATATGACTTTGACATTGTATATATAAAAGGTAAAGATAATGTTATAGCAGACGCACTTTCTCGCTCACCTGAGGGCTTACTAGAAACCAGCGAACTGGTGGAACAAATGTCTAATTATAAAGTTTTGTTAATGAAAGATCCAATTCACAGAAAGTATTTTCTTCAGTTATGTAGGCAGATTCAGATTATTCAAAATACAGGTCCAAAATGGAAAAAGGTTATACAAATTCTTCACGAAAATCCAGCCCACAAGTTGTCCAAGTTTTATAAAGTTCATAACCAAGTGCTATTTCATAAGACCTCTGAGTCATCTGAGAGGTGGTGTGTTTGCATCCCTCGAAATTTCATTGAACATCTTCTGTGGTACACTCACATTTCATGGGGTCACTACGGACCAGAAAACTGTGAAAGGAAAATCTCGACCTACTGTTATGTTCCGAATCTACACCAGAGAATTCATACATTATTGAGAAACTGTGTCATCTTGTAACCTCCCCCTCACTTATCGACCTTAATGACAGTGAAAAATGAAACCGCGTGTACCTAATGGTAATTTTGGAAAAGCAATCGTCACCGAAGTTAACCTGTCGGTAAAGAGGGAGGAAAGGGTTACATCTAAATGAAAGGAAAAATGCAAGTGAAACTGGTGGAAAATAATTTTGAAATAGGGATAAAGTTAATAAAGAAAGTAAATGTGCGGCCGTTACGTTAACAATCAACTAGCGGTAATTAGATATTTGAGATTTGAGGGAAATTACGGTCGCCAGTCCTAAGGACAATTACTATAGTAACTGAAAAAGAAAGGTAATTACACATATAATTAGCACTAGAAGCGTGGCAACTGAAGGTTGACACGTGTAGTGTGAAAACTGAAAGTTTGTCAGAAGTAATAAATTTCGCTACACTCTGACTTAATTTAGCAAAAGAATTAATAAAACTGGAAAATCGAAAGTTAATTTAGTGACTGAAGTTAATAGTGAGCTTTCTTTCTGAAGCACATCGACATTCAGTAAAATAAGGTTAGTCTTGGACTACCTCAACAATCATTTGAAAAGCTACTTGAATCTACGCAATTTAGAAATAAGAGAATTAACTTTGAACTTGAATTAAATGATTCTGAACAATTAACAATAGTAAAATTTAGTACGTACCAAGCTGAGCTGCAGTCACAGGTAACTAAAATACGGTAACAAAACTCGCACTCTTAATTTGTGCTCGTGTAACCTAAATATTGTAGCCAGCTACTGAACTTTGAAATTAATGCAGTGAAATCTAATTATATTATTTTAATGCTGGCGTTTGAATTTCAACGACACTCGGGTTCATTTCGGAAAAGGAAGGGACCCTGCTTGGCAATGAAATTGGGACAATGAGCAACAAAGGTTCATGCCAAGTTGCTGTAATTTTGCGAGACAAATGGAACAATTTGAAAAGCTGAGGTCTGCCATACAGTTCTGAAACTTTACGTGCTTTTAGTCTTCCTTGTTGGTTGATTGAAGGTTTGAAGCCGTCGATCGAGGAGGTGGCGACAGTCACTCATTGTCGGCCGTCGCTGTTGCAGAAGCTGGATGTTGGCGCGCCTTCTTCTCGACACGGTCACCAGGCGAAACGGGCTCTTGATGTGCGCCAGCTAATGGTTCCCGTCCGCGACACCATGTCAGAAACTATCATCGCGAGTCGAGCGCAATTACATGCTGCCAAACCCCGAAAGCGCGGCAACTCGCGGGAGCGTCACACAACACCTGCTCCACTCGCTACTCCCGCCAGACTCCCACCGTTCCGCCCGCGCTCCACGCGGCAGAGTTAACACTCCCAAAGATCCTACAAACTTTGATTCTTCACACGACCTATCGATGTAATCGTTCGATAGCAGTTTTCCCTAGGCAAGACCCAGCGTAAAAATACAAATACTCTTTACACAACAAACCAATTATACATCGACATAAATGCATAAATATATATATATATACAAACAGTAAAGCAATTACAATATATAAAGAGACAGAAATGTCATATCTTGAGGTAACAAAACAAGGAAAAAAATAATAGTACAATAGATGGAAATAGGAGGATATGCATTTCCGGCGTTACACGTGCCCCACATTGTCTGAGGATGTTCGTGTAACGTAAACAGACTCAGAAAATGTCCCAAAAAAGAAACAGCGGAAATGCATATGCTCAAAACATCAACAAAATTTAGCATTCGTCTAATTAACCATAAATCAATTTTTAGACCATAATAATTGAGTTGAGACACTCCTAATCTTATTCCACTCTGTCATCTTGCACAAAATAAAACAGGTTGACAACATATTAAAGTTCATAGAACATATAGAAAATGGTTTAGCTATTCCAAAATCATTAAAATTCGTAACACTATGAGAAATGGAATACTATTTGCAAAATTAATCAGAGTACATGGTCATAAAAACAGGTAGATCAAAATACGCAAATTAATAATTAATTACATAGAATACACATTTTTACATAACCCTTTCATAATTAATATTCTCGTCATGGGAGTCCATTAAACGCTAAACAAGAAAATAACACACATCAGATCGAAAAAACATAAATATTGACAGTAGAATTCTTTCAGCTGTCCAGGAAGAAAAACAATTCCGCCTTCCGTACTCGCAAGTACAAAGAATGCCGACAGCGGCCCAAGAGCCAACAGCGGCACAAGAGCCGACAGCGGCTCGCCTCGCCAGTATTGTTGCGCCAGCCTGTGCGGCACGCTTCATCTCTCTCGCCTGTGTAACGGCATTTCCAGAACGTCCGTTTCACTGAATTCTTTCGGAAAAACTCACTCCCGAGTAATCTCAAGGAGTCCATTAATTCTATCACAGTGGTTAACTCAACACTGTCCATCATCACACGCATGTACTAGCCTGAAACTTAAAACAGCGTCTAAGTACATCGGCAATGACTAGTAAATCACATATTTATGGAATCTTACAGCTAGTTACAAAATCATATTTACATTGCTTAATCTACTGTGACTCAGCTGAAAACTTAAACTAGCAGCTTGAATTTTTAAATTGATTAAACGTCTAATCAAAATTAATTACTTGTTAATTACAAGTTCTTTAATGATCTCTAGGTCAGGCAAAAGCATCGCAACATGGCACATCCTTAAATCTTCTAACTCGCTCGATTTCTCATGAGCTTTTACAAGTACTAAGTCTCCGATTGCAAACTTAGCAAAACGCGCTTTAGCGTCATGACGACGTATGCGAGCATCGGCTTTAAGCTTCATTACTTCTCGCAAACGATCTTTTTTCACACCAATACTAATGTCAATCCGTGGAGGGAATTTGATTATCTCTTCCAATTCACTTTCTACACTTTTGTCAATGCCGAAATTCCTCATGTTACGGCAGTTTAAACTCATTCCTACGTCAAGGTCATCCGGCCAGTTAACAATGTGTATAGGCTGGTATTGCCTATGCACACCGTCTCCTGCCTCGTCAAAACCAACTACCATTGTTTTATCTAGTGACATACATGTCAAAGTTTTGCTTTCGCAGTTAATCACCCACGGTACTTTAATAGCCAATCTAACCCGATAATTACTTCCGTAGTTAAGTCTGGCACGACGACAAACTCTTGTTCAAATCGTGCCCCACATATTTCGAAGTGGACAAAAATCTGTTTTGTGACCGGTTTACTGGCCTTGCCAGTAGCACCGATAATTTTCACTCCTGTTACTGGCATAACTACGATGCCAGGGCTATCTTTCAGTAACTCAAATATTTTCCCAGATACAGCACTCAATTCTGCACCGGTGTCAATCAACACGTTTAGTTGTAGGTCGTGCATATTAGCAGATACTACTATCTGTCTACACTTGTCCTCGACTGTTTCTTTATTTTCCCACAGTAAATTCTTGTCTATATCCAGGTCATTCCAGAAAAAACCATCCGGCTTTGATCCTAAATCCGGTTTATCTGGCGGCTTTTTCAGCCTCTGTTTACATACAGTTTTAATTTCAACACGTTTGTCCTGAGGCTTAGTCCGTAGCTTCGCCTCCAATACCGAAACCTTTTCCTGTAACTCGTCAACTAGTGAGTGTTGCTTTGCTATCAATTCACTAATTGTCACCTTCGTTGATTCCTCTTTAATCAGATTGATCTCATCTGCCAATCTACCTGGAGACATGTGCCCAGTAGTATCTGCAATTACTTCCTCTAGATCTGCGCAACCCACACTGTTATCTTCTGACCGTATAATGTCAGCTCTAACCTCATACACGCTGAAATCTATGTGCTTTTCTACCAATTGTGTCCGGCTATCACTAAAATTTTCGTAATCTTTCCCCTTAATACTCTCGCAATGTTTAAACTGGAGGTTTGCGTCGGATGGGTCGGCTACTTCTACCACTATAACTTTCGGTAAAGTCTGCCGGTTAGGGCCAGAACTTTCCGTTACTCCTTCAACATCTAACTCCTGCGGGACGAAACACGACGAATCTTGCTCGTGCTCCCCATTAACATCAACTATTTCTGGTAAAGTCTGCCGGTTAGGGCCAGAACTTTCAATCACTTCACAAATACTATCTTCCTGTGGGACGAGACGCGGCAAATACTGCACGCGCTCCCCATAAACACTTCTCCCATACAGACCCCTATAATCTCTTAGTTCGTCGTATAAGCGACCGAACTGCCTTAACCAGACCTCATCCCTCTCTGCATCCCCTCGCTCGATGACGGACGTTTTATCCGACATCTGATCTTCTCTCAACAATTGCGAATCATTCTTAAACTCAATCTCCGGTTCCGCTGTGGGTATTACAGCTGGCACCTTATAATCGATTTCCGGAACACTACTTAAATTGTTCTCACTGACAGTGAATGTACCTTCTACTGCCGTGTATACAGCTGATCTACTACTTGTGGGCGCACTCCTTTCTCTTAACACTGGCACACTCTCCCGCCGTTGATTATTCCACACGGAATTTTCATAACGACGACACCTTGGTTTTCTCCTGTTATTGGGCCGCCAAAATTTCTCCACGCCCGGTCGGCCCCTCACCGGCGCGGCTAATGGTTTCCCTGTCTCGTCCCAGCAGATACGCTCCCCGGATACTGCTGAGGCGGCTGGTCACACCCTCTGGCGTTATTACTATTCTGCGCAGCCCGTATCACGCTAGTATGATACTGGTTTCCGTCATTCCGGTTATTATTTGCATTGTACCGATTGTTATTTCGGTCCGAACCATTATTGTTATTGCAGCCATGGTTGCGGTATGCATTATTCCAATGGTTATCGTTGGTGTGGTTGCTGTGGTACCCGTTGTTGTTACCACGGCCTCTACCACTGTCGCGATTATTGCGCTAATTGTCCTCGTCCTCCACTCTTTCCAGGAAATCATTTATTGTCCTGTAATTGCTTCCTACGTAGCGTTTTGTATCATCTGGAAGCTTTTTGTAGAGTTCCCAGACTATTTCGGATTCCGTGCGGCGATCACGCAAATATTCCAACTTGCGGATCCAGCCCTCACAAAACTCCTTCATCGAGCCGCGCGAATTCGCATCGAAAGGCCTCGATACGACAAATTCGCGCCAGACACTTTGCTGTTTTTGCTCTGACCAGTATTCAGCCAGAAACAAATTTTTAAACTCGTCAAAAGTCAGGTTCGTAATGTTGAGGTTTAGGCCCCAACGCTTGGCATCACCAGCCAACACATCAATAACCGCATTAATTTTTCTCTCATTAGTCCATGATCTGGGTAAAACTCTTTCACAATTTTTAATGAAATCCGTCGGGTGTATACCGCCTTTTTTATAGGGGTCGAACCGCTCCTCTTTCGTCAACAACTCCGAACTATGTGCACAGATTGGCACATAGCTCTGTTTTTCGTCAAGTTTCCTTTCTAATTCCGACACCCTCGTAATCACTTGGCAAGTGGTTGTCGCAAGCGTTTCCACTTCCCTCTTTTTCTCTTCGCAGGTGTTAGCCTGCTTCGTCACTTTGGTATCTACTCCGGATACTAAAGACTTTAAAGTTTCCACCTTCTGTTGATCCTCTTTTCTCACTAATTGAATTTGTTCCGTCACCTTATTCTCGATGATCGGAGCAACTGCGTCTCCTACACATTTCTCGATTCTGCTAATTTCGGAATCAAAACGAGTATTTATGCTCGCAATTTCCGCCTGAACGCCTATCATTTCCTGTTTAAGGTTACCGATTTCGGTATTAATCAATACAATATCGTCTTTGATTTTATCAACTTTTGTGTTAACAACTTCAACATTGTTGTTAACAACATTAATAGCTTTGTTCTGATTGTCTAGCATTCGTTCAATTTTTTCAGACAGAGCTACTTGCTTGGCAGCCTGAGCTGCTTGCTCGGCAGCCTGAGCTTCTTGCTTGGCAGCCTGATCTTTAATTTCTGCCGATTGACTCTTGATTTCGTTAATCAAAACATTCAATAAATCAGTTAAATTCCCGGAAACCACCGGTTTTACTTCCGTAGCGGCTTCCTCTTTCATTGTCCCCCCGTATTCGTCATCAAGGGATTCAGATTTGATTTTCACCTCCGATTCCGAAACATTTTCTAAAGTCTGGAATTCCATTTCTGCTCTTTGTTGCGTTTCGGCGGTCGCATCTTTCATGCTAGCCGCCTGCCCCGGAACAATGGGTACCGCTGTGCGCGTTTCCCACTGTTCGACCGATTGTTCCGTATCCAAGTCTACCAAATTTTGGTAATTGTTGCCTTCACTCATTTTAATAACTTTCAATATAAATGCAAAATCTCAACTCTAATTAGGATTCCTCACACGAATATTCTCGCTGACGTATCGACCATTTCGTAACCAGTACTTTGTTACGAGATTTGCACAATGCAAAATTCGTGTCCAGAACAACCTCAAATTTGAAGATTGTCCTGTCATCAGGTCGCCACGTGTAACCTCCCCCTCACTTATCGACCTTAATGACAGTGAAAAATGAAACCGCGTGTACCTAATGGTAATTTTGGAAAAGCAATCGTCACCGAAGTTAACCTGTCGGTAAAGAGGGAGGAAAGGGTTACATCTAAATGAAAGGAAAAATGCAAGTGAAACTGGTGGAAAATAATTTTGAAATAGGGATAAAGTTAATAAAGAAAGTAAATGTGCGGCCGTTACGTTAACAATCAACTAGCGGTAATTAGATATTTGAGATTTGTGGGAAATTACGGTCGCCAGTCCTAAGGGCAATTACTATAGTAACTGAAAAAGAAAGGTAATTACACATATAATTAGCACTAGAAGCGTGGCAACTGAAGGTTGACACGTGTAGTGTGAAAACTGAAAGTTTGTCAGAAGTAATAAATTTCGCTACACTCTGACTTAATTTAGCAAAAGAATTAATAAAACTGGAAAATCGAAAGTTAATTTAGTGACTGAAGTTAATAGTGAGCTTTCTTTCTGAAGCACATCGACATTCAGTAAAATAAGGTTAGTCTTGGACTACCTCAACAATCATTTGAAAAGCTACTTGAATCTACGCAATTTAGAAATAAGAGAATTAACTTTGAACTTGAATTAAATGATTCTGAACAATTAACAATAGTAAAATTTAGTACGTACCAAGCTGAGCTGCAGTCACAGGTAACTAAAATACGGTAACAAAACTCGCACTCTTAATTTGTGCTCGTGTAACCTAAATATTGTAGCCAGCTACTGAACTTTGAAATTAATGCAGTGAAATCTAATTATATTATTTTAATGCTGGCGTTTGAATTTCAACGACACTCGGGTTCATTTCGGAAAAGGAAGGGACCCTGCTTGGCAATGAAATTGGGACAATGAGCAACAAAGGTTCATGCTAAGTTGCTGTAATTTTGCGAGACAAATGGAACAATTTGAAAAGCTGAGGTCTGCCATACAGTTCTGAAACTTTACGTGCTTTTAGTCTTCCTTGTTGGTTGATTGAAGGTTTGAAGCCGTCGATCGAGGAGGTGGCGACAGTCACTCATTGTCGGCCGTCGCTGTTGCAGAAGCTGGATGTTGGCGCGCCTTCTTCTCGACACGGTCACCAGGCGAAACGGGCTCTTGATGTGCGCCAGCTAATGGTTCCCGTCCGCGACACCATGTCAGAAACTATCATCGCGAGTCGAGCGCAATTACATGCTGCCAAACCCCGAAAGCGCGGCAACTCGCGGGAGCGTCACACAACACCTGCTCCACTCGCTACTCCCGCCAGACTCCCACCGTTCCGCCCGCGCTCCACGCGGCAGAGTTAACACTCCCAAAGATCCTACAAACTTTGATTCTTCACACGACCTATCGATGTAATCGTTCGATAGCAGTTTTCCCTAGGCAAGACCCAGCGTAAAAATACAAATACTCTTTACACAACAAACCAATTACACATCGACATAAATGCATAAATATATATATATACAAACAGTAAAGCAATTACAATATATAAAGAGACAGAAATGTCATATCTTGAGGTAACAAAACAAGGAAAAAAATAATAGTACAATAGATGGAAATAGGAGGATATGCATTTCCGGCGTTACAATCTGTCAAAAGGCAAAATCCTTAAACATTTCCACTTCAATTCCACTGAATCCAATAGTTGCTGAAAGGCCGAACCAGCTTCTTAGTATTGATTTAGCAGGTCCACTACCCACCGGTAGGGGAGGCGCTAAATACTTAGTAGCAATCCTGGACAATTTTCTAAGCACATAAGACTGCACGCAGTAAAATCTTCTTGTGCAAATCCAATAATTCGTCGCATTGAAAATGATTATTTCCCACGATTCGGGGTTCCCGAATCAATCTTGTCTGATAATGCTTCAGATTTCACATCGCGCCCGTGGCGTGCATTTCTTGCTCGCCATGGAATCAAACAAATTTTGATATCCCTGTTTCGACCGCAATCGAATCCGACAGAAAGAATCTTCAAAGAATTTAACAGATTTATAAGGACGTACATTCCGAATAAGCAATCTAAGTGGGTAGACTTCGTAACACCATTCGAACAGATTGTAAACCACCTTCCTCATCTGTCGACTGGATTCACGCCACATGAGTTAATGTCAAGATCAAAAGAGAGGAATGAATGGATAGACCCTCTTCCAAAGTTACAAGACAACGAATTGGACCTAGACGCAAAAATCAGGCAAGCTCTCATATCATTGACAACGTATGCTAACCTCCGAAAAAAGGCATTTGATAAGAAGGTAAACAGACTTATAGATTTCAAAGAAAGAGAAAACGTATTAGTCAGAACTCACTTTAAACCATCCCTTTTGTTAAAGAAGAATCGTAAGTGGCAACACATTTATGAAGGTCCCTTTGTGATAATGAGGAAACCACACATTGGTAGCTATTTGTTATCTGACCCTGCCACGAATAAAATCAAAGGATTGTTCCACCATCAAGATTCAAGAAAATTTTATAACGCCAGGAATTAAGTTAATTTAAGCTTTAAGAAAATTCTAAGGTATTGGAGATCAGGATTAACCAATGAGTAACAAGAACGGAACTGAACTGACTACGGACGCTAACCAGTGCTGAAAGGAAACCTTATGTATTAAAACAACGCGTCTGGAAAATAAAATACAGAATAAGTTGTAGACAAGTATTTACATGAATAATCTTTATGCAAACAGGAGGACATGTCCTAGAGGCGATTTTCAATTTTAGTTATAAGTTAGTATGTAAGGAAAATGATGTACTCGAGAGGTATTAATTAGCCCCGAGGTACTAAAATGAGGAAAGAGGAAGGAGCGAATAATGCACTTCTCTCGCTAAATAGTAATTTGAGAATGAGCAGGAAGGAGCGAATAATGCACTTCTCTCACTAAATAGTAATATGAAAATGATGATTATATGTGCTTAGTATTAGTAAGTGAAATTTAATCGAGGACAGATTAATGACCTGTTTTAAAAGGAAATACTTACACGTCCAGACAAAAGAGGAAAGTTGTGAGAAAGATTCGATTCCATGAGGTTATTCCCTATTTTCAAAGGTGACGTAAATAAGGCACCACCTGTTAGCGTAAAACAGTCGGTAGATTTAACTTGTAAATTCCAGCACAGTGCTGTGCCAGCGATAAAATAACATCTCTTTGAAGTGAACAGATACCTAGGATTAAGCATGAACAGATTGATAACGCAGTGCAATTGTTCTAAAAAGGCCTGACGTTAACCTTAAGTAAAAGCGTGATGGAATAAAAAGGAAGTTTATTATATATCACAAGGTAAGATGAGTCCAGACTATAAACAAGCTGAGTAAAAGAACATATGAGTAACATGGTTTATTATGCCAACTTCACGGTACTACTGAGCATTAGCGATACTGCAAATTCACAAGCTAGCAGCACACAGAATAAGGATCTCGCCCAAGCTTCACAGGTAGCGACAGCAGCAAACAACAACACTCTAGTGAGAGGCTTATATATACAAATGATAATTAATACCCAAATGCGTAATGCATAAACTTGACTTAGGCTAAGAAATGAGCAAAGAGTAGTAAGCAAGCTGCAGCAAGATACGTATTAGATATACATGCTTGAAGTGATAGATTTTATTTTAAGTGTGCACTGCAATATTTATTGTTTTCTCTGTGATTATGTGATTATTGAATCCCTTTCCTAAGAGCAAATCCTTTAAGATCCTTGATCCTATCCACTCCTCAGGATCAACTTGTAAAGATGCACGTGTGCTTAGGAAGTGAGGCACTACATATAAAAATGAGTAGGTTCGCGACGCGCATATTGCTTTTGTAATGCGCAAGGTAAATTAAATTTTCGACCTGGTTGAGGAGTAATTTAAATTCTGTCGACGATCAGCAAGTAGACCCGCTTTTCCCACCTTTCTTTTTTCGACTGTTTGTATTTCTACACGAAACTCAGAGGCGGAATTGCTATTTTCAAATCTGTCCTCGAACTTTCTTTAAAGACAAGCACATACGAGAAAAACTTTTGACATAAATGAAGCTCCCCTCACAAGTCACTAAATAAGACGAGCACTAAAAGAAAAAAAAAAAAAGAAAAAGTATTGGTCCTACAAAATGAATAAGCAAGCGTGATAAAGATTACTATGAATGAAATTAATTTGTAAAGGAGATTGGAATGGATTTGGTCAAAGAAAAAGTACTTATAATAGCCTACCTGTGACCGTAGGCATAAATTAAAAAAAAGACTAATTAAGAAACAATTGTTTTGATTCAAAGTGGTCAATTAGATTATTTCTCGATTTAAATGAACTCTTGTAAATATTAGTATGTAAATCAACTTGTAAACACCGTGTGATGTTATGACGCGAGAATTTCTTTTAATACACCATTCACGCAGACGCCCACCACAGTGCAAGTGAAGTTTTAAAGTTCGATGATTTTCAGTGGCAGTATTCTACTGCACCATATGTGTGAAAATTTCGTTGATGTGTGCAGTGTGTAATAATCAGTGTCATTCCACACATGCAGTTGCAGCGGTAGCTACCACTTACCTGTGAATCCGTAACTGGATAGTGGACAGGAAGTGATGTGTGGCAGTTTCGGTGGCAGAAGCTCCCTCCAGCAATCTAAAAAGCACAAAGCCACGATCCGCCGAACAAAAGCGACGCACGGCACCTCAAGCGCGAAATCAACGCTCTTCAAGAAAGCTCCGGTCACGTGCGCGCGCACAGACTGAATTTCAAGATTGCTCGCTCCAGTGGAGGCGGACAGCCACCACGTGACGAAATAATGTAAACGTTCAACCGCCAACACAGTTGCTGTGCGGTACATTCTGTAGCAAAAACATTCACACCCAGTACTGAAAACATTTTGTATGTATCATAAACCTTCCGAGAGAATCTAAGATAGAGAAGTTAACGTAATTATTATAATGACTGATTGTACACAGAGACAAGTCACGAGGTCACCTCTGAACACTGTTGAAATGTAAACTTTAACGAGAGGTCACGATACGAATGAAAATAAGCACACGAAAATACGTCAAAGGATCCGATCCTTCCTATATCCCATCCCACATGTATATAAAATTAGTTTTGTAAGCTATTCTAATATAAGATATTTTATCTGTTTCATATGTGAAATAATTCGGAGAGCGACACTCGAGCCCTGAAAGTGAAAGATATGGACTTCCTTGTCGAAGTCATCACCAGTGGCCGCTCTACAATCCAGGTCTATCATAAATAGTGTATGTGCGACGAAAATAAATGTATAATTAAGTGCGACAACGGACAAGGCAATCAGTCGACAAGACGATGACAATATAATGAATACGGTCAAAACAGAATGTTGTGTACCAGTTGTGATAGTCAAATTACTTTTGCAACGTTGAAAAATGAAATTGAGACTCTATTTCCTTATAAAGTTTGTAAATATGTGTACTTATAGCCTTAATTTTAAGAATCATGAAGAAAGACTGAATCCATGCAAACACTGACAGACACACAGAACAAATTCACAATGATCCACCGTCAGTAATTACAAATTGAAACGTTAATTCTTTCATTATGGAATGAATGTGAAATGAAATTTTTAATAACCCGTATGTTACACCCGAAAATTACAAATATTCCAATGGGCATGAGGATGAAAGTAATACCTTCGGTATTCCTTCCCTCCTCATAGGAGGCAGTGTAATATTAGTAATTTTCGCCTCACAAACATTAATATACGCTCAATAGTAAACGCCTGATGGCCTAAAGTTATGGAACAATTGTAAAGTAAAAGAAATGAATCATCGCATAGCAGCGACAGAATCTATTATTCTTTATCTTTGCCGTTCTTGCGCGGTGCCAGTAAATCTCTATGTACATGTATCGATTAATGGTATAAAAAAAAAAAAAAGAATTCTGTTGTTTCAAGACAAATGAGGCTTTTGGCGCCTCACCTTTTACTGTTTGTATTCCATGAGAGGCAGACGCGGTCTTGCTGCGTTCCGCAACTGTATTTTATATTTGATGTGAAAATATTGAATGAATATGCTAATTGTTATCTTTTTCCAATCAGAAAAGATGTAGTTTCTTGTAACTGATATCGAACAGACAGCATCAAGAGGACATTTTGACTGTTATATATAAAGTATTTAACCACAATGGTCATCTATTGTAATTTAATATGAAAATGTACATAGCATTAAAAAAAAAGTGTGTTAAAAATAAGTGTGCTTATTTTCTTAAATTAACCTTGATGAGTCCATCTCCTTATTTACTTAACTGTTAATTATTTTTGTGTTACTTCATCAGAAATTACGATCACGCTGATGGGCCGAACGCAGCATGAGGGAGAAGGAACATTATCGTTTTCCTATTATTTCTGAACCAACTTTTTCGTGTAGTGTTGCATTTCTTTAAAAGTCTATAAATCTTCTGGTCCCTTAGTGTTGATCCGGGTATGACTACATCGCGACTATAAAAATGCACAGAAATGATAATGTTTCTTCCGAGCAATCACAAATATATATATATATATATATATATATATATATATATATATATATATATATATATCAATATGCTGCTCTTATTCAGGTATTTAATGGTCAACGTATGTTATTATAATAGTGTAATAAATCCCTGATCCTGTTGCCAAGTGGCCCACCAAAAATATTCACCTTTTCGACGTTAAAAAAAAGTACAATTCTTTTTATTTTTGTCACCCAAGACAACGCTACACTCGCTCCCTCACATTGACGATTTAACCCAGAAATTGCGTCGCTATTCAATACAATGCGTTAATTGACTTCTCCTTCCAAATCGAGTATCATTTCTATGGAAACAACAGGATTTTCCTTTGGGCTACGACTATCTCTTTTCCGATGCACTATTCCTTCTTTACAGGGTTTCTCGCTCTCTCACATTGACGAAGTAACACAGAAATTGCGTCGCTATGACATACTATGTGTTCTACGACATATACTTCTAATTCGACTAACGTTTCTACGGAATCGACAGGATTTTGTTTTGGGATACGACTATCTCCTTTCCGATGCACTATTCCTTCTTTACTGCATCCCTCTCTTCCTCACATTGCCGAATTAACACAGAAATTGCGTCGCTATGATGCACCTCGGGTTCTATGACTTTTCCTTATAAATCGAGTAACGTTTCTATGGAAACGACAGGATTTTCTTTTGGGATACGAGTATCTCCGTTCCTTTGCACTATACCTTCTTTACTGTATCCCTCGCTCCCTCACATTGACGAATTAACACAGAAATTGCACCGCTATGAAATACTATGGTTTCTATGACATCTCCTTCTAAATCGAGTAATGTTTCTATGGAAACGACAGGATTTTCTTTTGAGATACGAGTAACCCCTTCCCGGTGCACTTTTCCTCCTTTACTGCTTCCCTCGATCAGTCTCACTGACGAATTAACACAGAAATTGCGTCGCTATGAAGTACTATGGGTTCTACGATTTCTCTTTCTATATCGAGTAACGTTTCTATGGAAACGACAGGACTTTCTTGTAGGATACGAATTTTACCTTTCCGATGCACTGTTCCTTCTTTACTGCATCCCACGCTACCTCACATTGACGAATTAACACCGAATTTGCGTCGCAATGAAATACTATGTGTTCAATGACATCTCCTTCTAAATCGAGTAACGTTTCTATGGAAAGGATTGGATTTACTATTGGGATACGACTATCTCTTTTCCGATGCAGTATTTCTACTTTACAGAATCCCTCGCTCTCTCCCATTGACCAATTAACACAGAAATTGCTTCGCTATGAAATACTATGGGTTCTATGACATATACTTCTAATTCGAGTGACGTTTCTATGGAATCGACAGGGTTTGGTTTTGGGATACGAGTCTCCTTTCCGGTGCCCTATTCCCTCCTTACTGCATCCCTCGCTCCCTCACATTGACGAATTAACACAGATGTTGCGTCGCTATGAAATACTACGGGTTCTATGACTTCTCCTTCTAAATCGAGTAACGTTTCAATGGAAACGACAGGATTGTCGTTTGAAATACGAGTATCTCCGTTCCTTTGCACTATACCTTCTTTACTGTATCCCTCGCTCCCTCAAATTGACGAATTAACACAGAAATTAGGTCGCTATGAAATACTATGGGTTCTATGACTACTCCTTCCAAATCGAGTAACGTTTCAATGGAAACGAAAAGATTTTCTTTTGGGATACGAGTCTCCTTTCCGATGAACTATTCCATCTTTACTGCATCCCACACTCCCTCACATTGACGAATTAACACAGAAGTTACGCCGCTATGAAATACTATGGGTTATACGACTTCTCTTTCTAAATCGAGTAACTTTTCTATGGAAAGGACTGGATTTTCTTTTGGGATACGACTGTCTCTTTTCCGATGCACTATTCCTTCTTTACTGCGTCCCTCGCTCCCTCACATTGACGAATTAACACAGAAATTGCGTGGCTATGAGTTACTATGGGTTCTATAACTTCTCCTTCTAAATCGAGTAAGGTTTCTATGGAAACGACAGGATTTTCCTTTGGGATACGACTATCTCCTTTCCGATGCACCATTCCTTCTTTACTGAATCCCTCGCTGCCTCACATTGACGAATTAACACAGAAATTCATCGCTATGAAATACTATGGTTTCTATGACTTCTCCTTCTAAATCGAGTAACGGTTCTATGGAAACGACAGAATTTTCTTTTGGGATACGAGTATCTCCTTTCAGATGCACTTTCCCCCTTTACTGCAACCCTAGCTCCCTCATATAGACGAATTAACACAGAAATTGATCGCTATGAAATACTATGGGTTCTATGACATGTTCTTCAAAATCGAGTAACGTTTCTATGGAAACGACAGGCTTTTCTTTTGGGATACGGGTATTTCCTTTCCGATGCACTATTCGTTCGTTACTGCATCACTCGCTACCTCACATTGACGAACGAACACAGAAATTGGGTTTATATGAAATACTATGGGTTCTATGACAACACCTTCCAACTCGAGTGACGTTTCTATGGAAACGACAGGATTTTCTTTTGGGATACGACTATCTCCATTCCGATGCACTATTCCTTCTTTACTGCATCCCTCGCTGTCTCACACTGACGAATCAACACAAAAATTGCGTCGCTATGATATACAATGGGCTCTGGAGTTCTCCTTCTAAATCGAGTAACGTTTCTATGGAAACGACAGGATCTTCTTTTGGGATACGAGTATCTCATTTCCGATGCACTATTCCTTCCTTACTGCATCCCTTGCTCCCTCACACTGGCGAATTAACACTGAAATTGCGTCGCTATGAAATACTATCAGTTCTATGGCTTCTCCTTCTAAATCGAGTAACGTTTCTATGGAAACGACAGGATTTTCTTTTGGGATACGAGTATCTCCTCTCCGATGCACTATTCCTTCTTTACTACATCACTCGCTCCCTCACATTGACGAATTAACACAGAATTTGCGTCGCTATGAATTACTATGGGTTCTAAGGCTTCTCAATCTATAAAGAGTAGCGTTTCTATGGAAACGACAGGTTTTTCTTGTGGGGTACGACTATCTCCTTTTCGATGCACTATTCCTTCCATACTGCATCCCTCGCTACCTCACATTGACGAATTAACAAAGAAATTGCGTCGCTATGAAATACTATGTGTTCTATGACTTCTCCTCCTACATCGTGTGAAGTTTCTATGGAAACGACAAAATTTTCTTTCGGGATACCTCTAATTTTTTTCCGATTCACTATTCCTTCTTTTCTGCACCCCTCGCTCCTTCACAATGGCGAATTAACACAGAAATTGCGTGGCAATGAAATACTATGGGATCTATGACATCTCCTTCTAAATAGAGTAACGTTTCTATGGAAACGACAGGATTTTCTTTTGGGATACGAATATCTCCTCTCCGATGCACAATTCCTTCTTTACTGCATCCCTCGCTCCCTCACATTGTCGAATTAACACAGAAATTGAGTCGCTATGAAATACTATGGATTCTATGACATCACCTTCTAAATCGAGAAACGTGTCGATGGAAACGACTGGATTTTCTTGTGGGACACGACTATCTCGTTTCCGATGAACTCTTCCTTCTTTACTGCATCAGTCGTTCCTTCACATTGACGAATTAACATAGAAATTGCGTTGCTATGATATACTATGGGTACTATGACATCTCCTTCCAACTCGAGTAACGTTTCTATGGAAACGACAGGATTTTCTTTTGGGACACGACTATCTCCTTTCCGATGCACCATTCCTTCTTTACTGCATCCCTCGCTCCGTCACATTGATGAATTAACACAGAAATTGGGTTGCTATGAAATACTATGGGTTCCATGACATCTCCTTCTAAATCTAGTAACGTTACAATGGAAACGACAAGAATTTGTTTTGGGATTCGAGTATCACCATTCCGATGCACCATTCCAACTTTTCTGCATCCCTCGCTTATTCACATTGACGAATTAACACAGAAATTGATCGGTATGAAATACTATCGGTTTTTTGACTTCTATTTCTAAAACGAGTTACGTTTCTATGGAAACGACAGGATTTTATTTTTGAATACGAGTATTTCCTTTCCGATGCACTATTCGCTCTTTGCTGCTTCCCTCGCTCCGTAACAGTGTCGAATTAACACAGAATTTGCGTTGCTATGAGTTACTATGGGTTCTATGACATCTCCATCCAACTCGAGTAACATTTCTATGGAAGCGACAGGATTTTCCTTTGGTATACGACTATCTCCATACCGATGCACTACTCCATCTTTACTGCATCCCTCGCTCCCTCCCATTGACGAATTAACACAGAAATTGATCGCTATGAAATACTATGGGTTCTATGACTTCTCCTTCTAATTCGAGTAACGATTCTATGGAAACGACAAGATTTCCTTTTGGGATACGAGTATATCCTTTCCCATGCACATTTCCTTCTATACTGCATCGCTCGCTCCATCACATTGACGAATCAACACAGTAATTGCGTCGCTATAAAATACTATGCTTTCTATGACTTTTCCTTCTAAATCGGGTAATGTTTCTATGGAAGCGACAGGATTGTCTTTTGGGATACGAGTATTTCCTTTCCGATGCACTATTCGTTCTTTACTGCATTACTCGCTACCTCACATTGACGAATTAACACAGAAATTGAGTTTATATGAAATACTATGGGTTGTATGACAACACCTTTCAACTCGAGTGACGTTTCTATGGAAACGACAGGATTTTCTTTTAGGATACGACTATCTCCTTTCCGATGCACTATTCCTTCCTTACTGCATCCCTCGCTGTGTCACGCTGACGAATCAACACAAAAATTGCGTCGCTATGAAATACAATGGGCTCTGTGAGATCTCCTTCTGAATCGAGTAACGTTTCAATGGAAACGACCGGATCTTCTTTTGGGATACGAGTATCTGATTTCCGATGCACTATTCCTTCTTTACTGCATCCCTCGCTCCCTCACACTGGCGAATTAACTCAGAAATTGCGTCGCTATGTAATACTATCAGTTCTATGTCTTCTCCTTCTAAATCGAGTAACGTTTCTATGGAAACGACAGGATTTTCTTTTGGGATAAGAGTATCTCCTTTCCGATGCACTATTCCTTCTTTACCGCATCCCTCGCTTTCTCACACTGACGAATCAACACAAAAATTGCGTCGCTAGGAAATACAATGGGCTCTGTGACTTCTCCTTCTAAATCGAGTAACGTTTCTATGGAAACGACAGGATCTTCATTTGGGATACGAGTATCTCATTTCCGATGCACTATTCCTTCTTTACTGCATCCCTCGCTCCCTCACACTGGCGAATTAAGACAGAAATTGCGTCGCTATGAAATACTATCAGTTCTATGGCTTCTCCTTCTAAATCGAGTAACGTTTCTATGGAAAGGACAGGATTTTCTTTTGGGATGCGAGTATCTCCTTTCCGATGCACTATTCCTTCTTTACTGCATCCCTGGCTCCCTCACACTGGCGAATTAAGACAGAAATTGCGTCGCTATGAAATACTATCAGTTCTATGGCTTCTCCTTCTAAATCGAGTAACGTTTCTATGGAAACGACAGCATCTTCATTTGGGATACGAGTATCTCCTATCCGATGCACTACTCCTTCTTTACTGCATCCCTCACTCCCTCCCATTGACGAATTAACACAGAAATTGCGTCGCTTTGAAATACTATGGGTTTTATGACTTCTATTTCTAAATCGAGTAATGTTTCTATGGAAACGACAGGATTTTCTTATGGTATACGACTATCTCCTTTCCGATGCACTATTCCTTCTTTACTGCATCCCTCGCTGTCTCACACTGACGAATCAACACAAAAATTGCGTCGCTGTGAAATATTATCAGTTCTTTGGCTTCTCCTTCTAAATCGAGAAACGTTTCTATGTAAACGACAGGATTTTCTTTTGGGATACGAGTATCTCCTTTCCGATTAACTATTCCTTGTTATCTGCATCCCTCGCTCCCTCACAATGGCGAATTATCACAGAAATTGAGTCCTTATGAAATACTATGGGATCTATGACATCTCCTTCTAAATCGAGTAACGTTTCTATGGAATCGACAGGATTTTCTTGTGGTGTACGACTATCTCCTTTCCGATGCACTATTCCCTCTTAACTGCATCCCTCTCTTCGTCACATTGACAAATTAACACAGGAATTGCGTCGCTTTGAATTACTATGCGTTCTATGACATCTCCTTCTAAATGGAGTAACGTTTCTATGGATACGACAGGTTTTTCTTTAGGGATACGAATATCTCCTTTCCGATGCACTATTCCTTCTTCACTGCATCCTTCGCTCCCTCATATTGACGAGTAAACACAGAAATTGCGTCGATATGAAATACTATGGGTTCTATGACTTCTCCTTCTAAATCAAGTAACGTTTCTATGGAAACGACAGGATTTTCTTTTGGGATTCGAGTATCTAGTTTCCGATGCACTATTCCTTCTTTATTGCATCCCTCGATCCCTCACAATGGCAAATTAACACAGAAATTGCGTCGCTATGAAATGCTATGTGTTCAATGACATATCATTCGAAATCGAGAACCGTTTCTATAGATACGACAGGATTTTCTTTTGGGATACGAGTATCTCTTTTCCGATGCTCTATTCCTTCTTTATTGAATCGCTCGCTCCCATCACACTGACGAAATAACACAGAAATTGCGTCGATATGAAATACTATGGGTTCCTTCATATCTCCTTCTAAATCGAGTAACGTTGCTATGGAAACGACAGGATTTTCTTTTGGGAATCGAGTATCTAGTTTCCGATGCGCTATTCCTTCTTAATTGCATCCCTCGCTCCCTCACATTGTCGAATGAACACAGAAATTGCGTCGCTATGAAATACTATGGGTTCAATGACTTCTCCTTCTAAATTGAGTAACGTTTCTATGGTAACGACAGGATTTTCTTCTGGGATACGAGTATCTCCTTTCCGATGCACATTTCGTTCTTTACTGCATCCATCGCTCCTTCACACTCACAAATTAACACAGAAATAGATCGCTATGAAATACTATGTGTTCCATAACATCTCCTTCCAGTTCGAGTTACGTTTCAATGGAAACGACAGCATTTTCGTTTGGGATACGTGTATCTCCTTTCCGATGCACTACTCTTTCTTTACTGCATTCTTCGCTCCCTCACATTGACGAATTAACACAGGAATTGCGTCGCTATGAATTACTATGCGTTCTATGACTTCTCCTTCTAAATCGAGTAACGTTTCTTTGGAAACGACAGGATTTTTTTATTTTGCGATACGAGTATCTCGTTTCCGATCCACTATTGCTTCTTTACTGCATCTCTCGCTCCCTCACATTGACGAAGTAACACAGGAATTGCGTCGCTATGAATTACTATGCGTTCTATGACTTCTAAATCGAGTAACGTTTCTTTGGAAACGACAGGATTTTTTTCTATTGGGATACGAGTATCTCCGTCCGACGCACCATTCCTTCTTTAAAGAATCCCTCGCTCCATCACATTGACGAATTACAGAGAAATTGATCGCTATCGAATACTATGGGTTCTATGACTTCTCTTTCTAAATCGATTAACTACTCTAAGGAAACCACAGGATTTTCTTTTGGGATACGAGTATTTCCTTTCCGATGCTCTATTCGCTCTTTACTGCATCACATGCTCCCTCACATTGACGATTTACCACAGAAATTGCGTTGCTATGAAATACTATGTGTACTATGACATCTTCTTCCTACTCGAGTAACATTTCAATGGAGACGACAGGATTTTCTTTTGGGTTACGAGTATCTCCTTTCCGATGCACTATTCCTTCTCTACTGCATCCCTCGCTCCATCACATTGACGAATTACACAGAAATTGATCGCTATGATATCCTATGGGTTCTAAGTCTTCTCCTTCTAAATCGAGTAACGTTTATAAGGAAACGACAAGAATTTTCTTTTGGGATACGAGTATTTCCTTTCCGATGCACTATTCGTTCTTTACTGCATTCCACGCTCCCTCACATTGACGAATTACCACAGAAATACCGTCACTATGAGATACTATGGGTTCCAAGACTTCTCCTTCTAAACAGAGTAACATATCAATGGAAACGACTGGATTTTTTTTGGGATCGGAGTATCCCCTTACCGATGCACTATTCCTTCTTTACTGCATCAATCGCTCCCTCACATTGACGAATTAACACAGAAATTGATCGCTATGAAATACTATGGATCTACGACTTCTCCTTCTAAATCGAGTAACATTTCTATGGAAACGAAAGGATTTTCTTTTGGGATACGAGTATTTCATTTCTGATGCACTATTATTTCTTTACTGCATCCCTCGCTCCCTCACATTGGCGAATGAACACAGAAATTGCGTTGCTATGATATACTATGGGTTCTATGACATCTCCTTCCAACTCGAGTAACGTTTCAATGGAAACGACAGGATTTTCTTTTCGGATACGACTAACTCCTTTCCGATGCACTATTCGTTCTTTACTGCATCCCTCGCTCCCTCAAATTGACGAATTAACACTGAAATTGATCGGTATGATATACTATGTGTTCTATGTCCTCTCCTTCTAAATAGAGTAATGTTTCTATGTTAACGACAGAATTTTCTTTTGGGATACGAGTATTTCCTTTCAGATGCACTATTAGTTCATTACTGCATCCCTCGCTCACTCACATTGACGAATAAACACAGAAATTGCGTCGCTATGAAATAGTATGGGTTCTATGTCTCCTCCTGCTAAATCGAGTAACGTTTCTATGGAAACTAGAGGATTTCCTTTTAGGATACGGGTACCTCCTTTCCGATGCACTATTCCTTCTTTACTGCATCCCTCGCTCACTCAAATGGACGAATTAACACAGAAATTGGTCGCTATGAAATACTATGGGTTCTACGTCACTACTTCTGAACGGAGTAACGTTTCTACGGAAACGACATGATTTTCTTTTGGGATACGAGTATCTCCTTTCCGATGCACTACTCCTTCCTTACTGCATCACTCGCTAACTCGCATTGACGAATTAATACAGAGATTTGCGTCGCTATGAGATTCTATGGGTTCTATGACTTCTCCTTCTAAATCGAGTAATCTTTCTATGGAAACGACATTATATTCCTTTGGGATCCGACTGACTCCTTTCCGATACACTATTCCTTCATTACTACATCCCTCGCTCCCTTACATTGACGAATCAACACAGAGATTTCGTCGCTATGAAATACTATGCGTCTATGACTTTTCCTTCTAAATCGAGTAACGTTTCTATGGAAACGACTGGATTTTCTTTTGGGATACGAGTATCTCCTATCCGATGCACTATTCCTTCTTTACTGCATCCCTCACTCCCTCCCATTGACGATTTAACACAGAAATTGCGTCGCCTTGATATACTATGGGTATTATGACTTCTATTTCTAAATCGAGTAACGTCTCTATGGAAACGGCAGGATTTTCTTTTGGGATACGAGTATCTCCTTTCCGATGCACTATTCCTCCTTTACTGCATCCCTAGCTCCCTCATATTGACGAATTAACACAGAAATTGATCGCTATGAAATACTATGGGTTCTATGACTTGTTCTTCTAAATCGAGTAACGTTTCTATGGAAACGACAGGATATTCTTTTGGGGTACGAGTATTTCCTTTCCGATGCACTATTCGTTCTTTACTGATTCACTCGCTACCTCACATTGACGAATGAACACAGAAATTGGGTTTATATGAAATACTATGGGTTCTATGACAACTCCTTCCAACTCGAGTGACGTTTCTATGGAAACGACAGGATTTTCTTTTAAGGTATACGAATATCTCCTTTCCGATGCACTATTCCTTCTTTACTGCATCCCTCGCTGTCTCACACTGACGAATCAACTCAAAAATTGCGTCGCTATGAAATACTATCAGTTCTATGGCTTCTCCTTGTAAATCGAGTAACGTTTCTATGGAAACGACAGGATTTTCTTTTGGGATACGAGTATCTCCTTTCCGATGCACTATTCCTTCTTTACTGCATCATTCGCTTTCTCACACTGACGAATCAACACAAAAATTGCGTCGCTAGGAAATACAATGTGCTCTGTGAGTTCTCCTTCTAAATCGAGTAACGTTTCTATGGAAACGACAGGATCTTCTTTTGGGATACGAGTATCTCATTTCCGATGCACTATTCCTTCTTTACTGCATCCCTCGCTCCCTCACACTGGCGAATTAACACACAAATTGCATCGCTATGAAATACTATCAGTTCTATGGCTTCTCCTTGTAAATCGAGTAACGTTTCTATGGAAACGACAGGATTTTCTTTTGGGATACGAGTATCTCCTTTCCGATGCACTATTCCTTCTTTACTGCATCCCTCGCTATCTCACACTGACGAATCAACACAAAAATTGCGTCGCTAGGAAATACAATGGGCTCTGTGACTTCTCCTTCTAAATCGAGTAACGTTTCTATGGGAACGACAGGATCTTCATTTGTGATACGAGTATCTCATTTCCTATGCACTATTCCTTCTATACTGCATCCCTCGCTCCCTTACACTGGCGAATTAACACAGAAATTGCGTCGCTATGAAATACTATCAGTTCTATGCCTTCTCCTTCTAAATCGAGTAACGTTTCTATGGAGACGACAGGATTTTCTTTTGGGATACGAGTATCTCCTTTCCGATGCACGATTTCCTCTTTGCTGCATCCCTCGCTCCCTCACATTGACGATTTAACACAGATATTGCGTCGCTATGAATTACTATGTGTTCTATGACATCTCCTTCTAAATCGAGTAACGTTTCTATGGAAACGACAGGAAATTCTTTTGGGATACGAGTAACTCCTTTCCGATGCACTTTTCCTTCTTTACTGCGTCCCTCGCTCTGTCACATTGACGATTTGACACAGATATTGCGTCGCTATGAAATACTGTGGGTTCTATGACGTTTCCTTCTAAATAGTGTAACGTTTCTATGGAAACGACAGCATTTTCTTTTGGGATACGAGTATCTCCTTTCCGATGCACTATTCATTCTTTACTGCATCCCTCGCTCCTTCATAATGACGAATTAACACAGAAACTGATCGCTATGAAATACTATGGGTTCTATGACTTTTCCTTCTAAATCGCGTAGCGTTTCTATGGAAACGACAGGATTTTCTTTTGGGATACGAGTATCTCCTTTCCGGTGCACTATTTCTTCCTCATTGCATCCCTCGTTCCGTTACATTGACGAATTAACACTTAAATTGCGTCGCTTTTAAATACTATGGGTTTTATGACATCTATTTCTAAATCGAGTAACGTTTTAATGGAAACGATAGGATTTTCTTTTGGGATACGAGTATCTCCTTTCCGATGCACTATTCCTTCTTTACTGCATCCCTCGCTCTGTCACATTGGCGATTTAACACAGAAATTGCGTCGCTATGAAATACTGTGGGTTCTATGACCTTTCTTTCTAAATGGTGTAACGTTTCTATGGAAACGACAGGATTTTCTTTTGGGTTACGAGTATCTCCTTTCCGATGCACTATTCATTCCTTACTGCATCCCTAGCTCCCTCACATTGACGAATTAACACAGAATTTGATCGCTATGAAATACTATGGGTCCTATGACATCTCCTTCTAAATCGCGAACGATTCTATGCAAACGACAGGATTTCCTTTTGGGATCCGAGTATCTCCTTTCCGATGCACATTTCCTTCTTTACCGCATCCCTGGCTCCATCACATTGACGAATTAACATCGAGATTGCGTCGCTATGAAATACTATGGGTTCTATGACTGCTCCTTCTAAATCGAGTAACATTTCTATGGAAACGACAGGATTTTCTTTTGGGATACGACTATCTCCTTTCCGATGCACTATTCCTTCTTTACTGCATCCCTCGCTGTCTGACACTGACAATTCAACACAAAAATTGCGTCGCTATGAAATACAATGGAATCTGTGACTTCTCCTTCTAAATTGAGTAATGTTTCAATGGAAACGACAGGATCTTCTTTTGGGATACGAGTAACTCCTTTCCGATGCACTATTCCTTTCTTTACTGCATCCCTCACCCCCTCACATTGACGATTTAACACAGATATTGCGTCGCTATAAAATACTAGGTGTTCTATGACTTCTCCTTCAAAATCGAGTAACGTTTCTATGGAAACGACAGGATTTTTTCGGATACGAGTTTTTCCTTTCCGATGCACTAATCCTTCTTCACTGCATCTCTCGCTCCCTCACAATGACGAACTAACACAGAAATTGCGTTGCTATGAAAAACTATGGATTCTATGCCATCTTCCAACTCGAGTAACATTTCTATGGAAACGACAGGATTTTCTTTTGGGATACGACTACCTCCTTGACGATGCACTATTCCTTCTTTACTGCATCCCTCGCTCCCTCACATTGACGAATTAACACAGAAATTGCGACGCTATGAAATGCTACGTGTTCTATGTCATCTCCTTCTAAATCGAGTAACGTCTCTATGCAAACGACTGGATTTTCTTTTGGTATACGACTAACTCCTTTCCGATGTACTATTCCTTCTTTACTGCATCCCTCGCTCCCTCACATTGACGAATTAACACAGAACTCGCATCGCTATGATATACTATGGGTTATATGACTTCTCCTTCTAAATTGAGTTACATTTAAATGGAAACGACAGAATTTTCTTTTGGGATACGGGTATCTAATATCCGATGCACTAATCCTTCTTTACTGCATCCCTCGTTCCCTCACATTGACGAATTAACACAGAAATAGATCACTATGAATTACTATGGGTTCTATGACTTCTCCTTCTAAATCGAGTACCGTTTCTATGGAAACGACAGGATTTCCTTTTGCGATACGACTATGTCATTTCCGATTCACTATTCCTTCTTTACTGCATCCCTCGCTCCCTCACATTGTCGAATTAACACAGATATTGATCGCTATGAAATACTGTGGGTTCTATGATTTCTCCATCTAAATCGTGTAACGTTGCTATGGAAAGGACAGCGTTTTCTTTTGGGTTACGACTATCTCCTTTCCGATGCATTATTCCTCCTTTACAGCATCCCTCGCTCCCTCACGTTGACGAATTAACACAGAAATTGCGTCGCTATGAAATACTATGGGTTCTATGACTTCTCCTTCTAAATCGAGTAACGTTTCTATGGAAACGATAGGATATTCTTTTGGGATACGACTATCTCCTTTCCGATGCACTATTCCTTTTTTACTTCATCCCTCGCTCCGTCACATTGACCAATTAACACAGAAATTGCGTCGCTATGAAATACTATGGGTTCTATGACTTCTCCTTCGAAATCGAGAAACGTTTCTATGGAGCCGACATGATTTTCTTTCGGGATACGACTATCAGCTTTCCGATACACTATTCCTTCTTTACTGCATCCCTCGCTCCCTCACATTGACGAATTAACACAGAAATTGCGTCGCTATGGAATAATAAGAGTTCCATGACTTTTTCTTCTAAATCGAGTTACGTTTCTATGGAAACGACAGAATTTCCTTTTGGTATACGAGTATCTCCTTTCCGATGAGCTATTCCTTATTTACTGCATCCCTTGCTCCATCTCATTGACGAATTAACACAGAAATTGCGTCGCTATGAAATACAATTGGTTCTATGACTTCTTCTTCTAAATCGAGTATCGTATCTAAGGTAACGAAAGGATTTCCTATTAGGATACGACTATCCCCTTTCCGATGCACTATTCCTTCTTTACTGCATCCCTCGCTCTCTGACATTGACGAAATAACACAGAAATTGCGTCGATATGAAATACTATGGGTTCCATGACTACTTCTCCTAAATCGTGTATCGTTTCTATGGAAACGACAGGATTTTCTCTTGAGATTCGAGTATCTCATTTCCGGTGCACTATTCCTACTTTACTGCATCCCTCGCTCCCTCACATTGACGAATTAACACTGAAATTGCTTCGCTTTGAAATACTATGGGCACTATGACTTCTCCTTCTAAATCGAGTAACGTTTCTATAAAAACGACAGGATTCACTTTTTGGATACGAGTTTCTCGTTTCCGATGCACTATTTCTCCTTTAATGCATCCACCGCTCCCTCACATTGACTAATTAACACAGATATTGCGTCGCTATGAAATACTATGTGTTCTATAACTACTCCTTCTAAATCGAGTAACGTTTCTATGGAAACGACAGGATTTTATCTTCGGATACGAGTATCTCCTTTCCGATGCACTATTCCTTTTTTACTGCATCCGTCGCTCCCTCACATTGACGAATTAACACCGAAATTGTGTCGCTATGAAATACTATGTGTTCTATGGCATCTCCTTCTAAATCGAGTAACGTTTCAATGGAAAGGACTGGAGTTCCTTTTGGGATACGACTATCTCTTTTCCGATGCTGTATTCCTTCTTTACTGCATCCCTCGCTCCTTCAAATTGATGGATTAACACAAAAATGGCGTCGCTATGAAATACTATGGGTTCTACGACTTCTTCTTCTAATTCGAGTAACGTTTCTATGGATACGACAGTAATTTCATTTGGGATACGAATATCTCCTTTCCGATGCAGTATTCCTTCTTTACTGCATCCTTCGATCCCTCACATCGACGAATAAACACAGAAATTGCGTCGCTATGAAATACTATGTGTTCTATGACTTCTCCTTCTAAATCGAGTAACATTTCTATGGAAACGACAGGATTTTCTTTTGGGCTACGAGTATCACCTTTCCGATGTACTATTCCTTCTTTACTGCATCCCTCACTCCCTCACATTGACGAATTAACATAGAAATTGCGTCGCTATGAAATACTTTGGGTTCTATGACTTCTCCCTGTAAATCGAGTAACGTTTCTATGGAAACGACAGGATATTCTTTTGGGATACGACTGTCTCCTTTCCGATGCATTATTCCTCCTTTACAGCATCCCTCGCTCCCTCACGTTGACGAATTAACACAGAAATTGCGTCGCTATGAAATACTATGGGTTCTATGACATATCCTTCTAAATTGAGTAATGTTTCTATGGAGACGACAGGATTTTCTTTTGGGATACGACTATCTCCTTTCCGATGCACTACTCCTTGTTTACTGCACCCCTCGCTCCCTCACACTGACGTATTAACACAGAAATTTCGTCGCTAACAAAAACTAAGTTTTCTATGACTTCTCATTCTATATCGGGTAACGTTTCTACGGAAACGACAGGATTTTCTTTTGGGATATTAGTATCTCCATTCTGGTGCACTACTCCTCCTTTACTGCATCTTTTGCTCCCTCACAAAGACGAATTAACACAGATATTGCTTCGCTATGAAAAACTATGGGTCTGTGACTTCTCCTTCTTAATCGACTAACGTATCTATGAAAACGACAGGATTTTCTTTTGGTATACGAGTATCTCCTTTCCGATGAGCTATTCCTTCTTTACTGTATCCCCTGTTCCCTCTCATTGACGAATTAACACAGAAATTGCGTCGCTATGAAATATAATTGGTTCTATGACTTCTTCTTCTAAATCGAGTAACGTTTCTATGGTAACGAAAGGATTTCCTATTGGGATAAGACTATCCCCTTTCCGATGTTCTATTCCTCCTTTACTGCATCCCTCGCTCCCTCGCATTGACGAATTAACACAGAAATTGCGTCGCTATGAAATACTAAGAGTTCCATGACTTTTTCTTCTAAATCGAGTAACGTTTCTATGGAAACGACAGAATTTCCTTTTGGTATACGAGTATCTCCTTTCCGATGAGCTATTCCTTCTTTTACTGCACCCCTAGCTCCCTCACATTGACGAGTTAACACAGAAATTGCGCCGCTATGAAATACTATGGTTTCTATGACATCTCCTGCTAAATCGAGTAACGTTTCTATGGAAACGAAAGGATTTTCTTTTGGGATACGAGTCTCCTTTCCGATGAACTATTCCTTCTTTACTGCATCCCACACTCTCTCACATTGACGAATTAACACAGAAATTGCGTCGCTATGAAATACTATGGGTTCTATGACTACTCCTTCTAAAATGAGTAACGTTTCAATGGAAACGACAGGATTTTCTTGTGGTACACGTGTATCTCCTTTCCGAAGAACTAATCCTCCTTTACTGCATCCCTCGCTCCCTCACATTGTCGAATTAACACAGAAATTGCGTCGCTATGAAATACTATGGGTTCTACGACTTCTCTTTCTAAATCGAGTAACGTTTCTGTGGAAACGACAGGATTTTCTTTTGTGATACGATTATCACCTTTCCGATGCACTGTTCCTTCTTTACTGCATCCCACGCTACCTCACATTGACGAATTAACACCGAAATTGCGTCGCAATGAAATACTACGTGTTCTATGACATCTCGTTCTAAATCGAGTTACGTTTCAATGGAGAGGCCTGGATTTTCTTTTGGGATACGACTATCTCCTTTCCGATGCACTATTCCTTCATTACTGCATCATTCGTGTCATATTAGTAATTTTCGCCTCACAAACATTAATATACGCTCAATAGTAAACGCCTGATGGCCTAAAGTTATGGAACAATTGTAAAGTAAAAGAAATGAATCATCGCATAGCAGCGACAGAATCTATTATTCTTTATCTTTGCCGTTCTTGCGCGGTGCCAGTAAATCTCTATGTACATGTATCGATTAATGGTATAAAAAAAAAAAGAATTCTGTTGTTTCAAGACAAATGAGGCTTTTGGCGCCTCACCTTTTACTGTTTGTATTCCATGAGAGGCAGACGCGGACTTGCTGCGTTCCGCAACTGTATTTTATATTTGATGTGAAAATATTGAGTGAATATGCTAATTGTTATTTTTTTCCAATCAGAAAAGATGTAGTTTCTTGTAACTGATATCGAATAGACAGCATCAAGAGGACATTTTGACTGTTATATATAAAGTATTTAACCACAATGGTCATCTATTGTAATTTAATATGAAAATGTACGTAGCATTAAAAAAAAAAGTGTGTTAAAGATAAGTGTGCTTATTTTCGTAAATTAACCTTGATGAGTCCATCTCCTTATTTACTTAACTGTTAATTATTATTGTGTTACTTCATCAGAAATTACGATCACGCTGATGGGCCGAACGCAGCATGAGGCGGAAGGAACATTATCGTTTTCCTATTATTTCTGAACCAACTTTTTCGTGTAGTGTTGCATTTCTTTTAAAGTCTATAAATCTTCTGGTCCCTTAGTGTTGATCCGGGTATGACTACATCGCGACTATAAAAATGCACAGAAATGATAATGTTTCTTCCGAGCGATCTCAAATATATATATATATATATATATATATATATATATATATATATATATATATATATATATATATCAATATGCTGCTCTTATTCAGGTATTTAATGGTCAACGTATGTTATTATAATAGTGTAATAAATCCCTGATCCTGTTGCCAAGTGGCCCACCAAAAATATTCACCTTTTCGACTTTAAAAAAAAGTAACAATACTTTTTATTTTTGTCCCCCAAGAGCAATGCTACACTTGGCGCCCGAACAGGGACTTGATCAAAAATCATTTCATGTATGTGTATATTAATTTTTCAGTGCTTGTTCTAATAACTTTCATTTTTTCATGTGGATGCAATTCAACCGAGAAAGAGAAGTGGGAAAAGCTTTTAATTAATTCAGAAGAACGATTGATGAAATTACCAAAAACCGCGAGTATCCAGCTGTATCGTTATCAAGACAGCCATAGTAAGTCAAATTTTTATACGCAGTAGCCAAGCTTTCGTAGTGACGTAGCATCTTTCGAGTTGATCAGAACGTAAACCTGTCTTTCCTTGCCTTGAAACAGCTTTATTTCAATTTGTCCATAGTCCATTCTTATGTAGTTAAATTCAGTGAAAGTGTACCATTGTTGTCAGTGCATAAAAAAAAATTACGATATGGCGGATAACTACGCTCAAAACTGGTAAAACGTGTGATATTTCATCTGTTTGTAATTAGTAGGAACCATCTTGTCTTCTTGGCGTAAATGAACGTCAGTTGTTACCCAGAGTTAAAATTTTATCTTAGGTCCCAGTAAGCCATAGCACTACGTCACAGACAAACGACTGACGGCAGTGACAAACAATATCTGTAGCATTTTGACGTTTGACAAATAATTCATGAACATGGCTGACGGTAAACAGGGGAAACAAACAAAACCAGACGACAACGGTGATGCGAATGGACCTCACTATTCATTACGATCACGCGCGATAGGTACACGAGCGGAGGCAGAAGCAGCCTCGACCGAAGTTTTAGAAGCTGGTCCTAGTGTGCAAACTATTCCCGCTTTTGAAAAAAATGACTTGGCTGCAATAATCGAAGCAATAATGGAGCGTAAGTTCGAAAGCCAAAAACAGGAAAGATTAGATGAAAAGGCCCGCGAAGAAAAAGAGAAGGCCGAAAGATGGCATAATAAAAATCAGGTCCTTACAAATTTGTGCAATTCAGTAAAAGCAGACATAAATTCAGTAAAAACAGATCTGCAAACGGAGATAAATGACCTAAATACACGGTTAAATTCGGTAAAGGCCGAACTAAAGGCAGACATAACAGCTGATTTAAATACCCTGTTGGGTAATGTCCAAAGCCAAATCAGTAGTCAGATTACGATGATGAGGCTAGAAATTGACACACAAGTAAAGTCAAAAATAGAGGATATTTCAAAACGGTTAGATGAAAAAATCGAAGCAGCCAAGGGAGAGATAAATTCAAAAGTGACAGAATATCAAAAACAAGCTGCGACCTTAAAAGATTATACTGCAATCTCTGATGAGGTCAAAGGAGTTAAAACCGCAGTAGACACGATCGAGAATGTTGTTGATGATCTTTCCAAACGGATTGACACTCTTAATGTAGAGGATCAAATAAAGAATACTGTTAAGGCAGATGCTGAAGCATTGTCCGACCACTACCAAGAGTGGATTAAAAACAAAAACGGATTCATAGAAAACAAGGTCAAGAACGAACTCAGGGAAACGGTCAAAAACGTGGCCTTTGAAATATTGGCAGCCCCTGGAAAAACAGGAGACACGGTGATGTCAGAATTAGGCCAGATAAGACGAACGTTAGCTCAAGATTTACCTGAATGGTGTCAACAGATAGTTGATGAAGTTCGTACACTAAAATGTCAAGTTGAAAATTCCCCACCTCCCGTGTCAGGAAACTGGAATAATTCACCACGAAGTAATGAACAACAGCAGGTACATTACCGTTCACCATTTGATAACGCTCAAACTCTTAGTTCTATAGAAGCACAAGTTAACCAGACTACCAGCCCACCCACTTTTGTCAGTTTGATGCAGGAGGCAAGCGTGATCAAACATCGTATTTTTCCGACCTTTCACCCACAGAAAAGAGAAATTCATCCTATAGTGTTCCTCCGAAATTTTTCAGGAATTTTCCCGAGTAGCTGGAGTGACCGCCAGCGAATTCAATTCGTTAGTGGATTTATCGTAGGCGATGCTACCTTATGGGGAACCGAAATGGTCGACTCTTGTAAAAGTTACAAAGAGTTTGAACAGATGTTTTTAGCTAAATTCTGGAGTTCTGGTGTGCAGCAGCGCCTGAGAAAAGAGGTTTACAACGCCGAAGTGTTTAACAGTAAGCGCGGTAGTTTGAGAAGATATTTTGAAAAGTATTTAGCGAAAATCAAGTTCTGGGATTCGCCGATCACCGCCAAAGACGTTATTATGATTCTAAAAACTAAGCTACCGATTGCGATCAGAGAAAAGTTAGTAAACGTGTCTGAGGACGATACAGACACTTTCCTATCTGTGTTAGACTCGTTAGATCTGATTTACGAGGACGCTAGAGTTGATGTTGGCAATGCCCACTTCAGTGCAGGCGGCCAGCACAATACAGAATACGTAGGCAACAATGGTGGCCGAACGAAAGCGCGTCACAGCGACAACCAGTACCAACCCCACAACGGTTTCAAAATTAAACACACTACGTACTCCAACAGCAAATACAAAAATAAGTACAATAACGGCCAGAGATACAATCCAATATATAATTCGTCACCACCTCAGTACGAAAATGCACATTATAACACACAGCCCCAGCAATATGGAAACACGCAACCGATCAACGGGAATTATCAAAACGATCAGTCTTACGACTCAAATCGACAGTGGAAAAGAAATAAATGGCATAATCAAGGTGGAGACCAATGTACACCTTTCACTAACGGTTACAATCAACACAAGCCACAGCAAAATACTTTTCAGCCACAAGCGAACGGACCTTCGGGAACTCTGAAGCCTAAACGCCCGCATAATACGCAAATTTATTATGCGCAAGCGAATACGCCAGGACAACAAGATCCGTTTCCAACCGAGTTCGTACCACAAAACCAACACCAGTTCCAGACGGAAGAAACATTAAGAAATATAAATCAGCAGGAAAGTAAGCGTCGAGCGGAAAATTAAAAGCAGCACCTTTGAGCCTTCTAGAGGATGCTGCAAGTTTGAATGGGGGCACCCTGTCCCTTAGTCCACACGAAATTAAAGCAATTAGGTATGACAAAGAGACAAACTTACGGGATGATCTAGTAGCAGACACTGAGACGAAAGACAATGATGACGTATGGGACGAACAAGTTCAAGCTTCCATAAGAATATCAATTGCCAACATACCAGTAACAGCTATTGTAGATACAGGAGCTAATATAAATGTCTTATCTTTATGTTTATTTAAGCAAATATCCTCTGTATACAAAGTTTTATCACTTCCAATTCAAGTTTGCCCCGTATCGGGAGCAATTGGTCCACTAACACAACGTGTAAATCTTCAGACTCAGCTTCAAATCCAGATAGAGTCTATTTCAGTAACGTGCATTTTTCTTATTGTTAAAAACTTATCAGTGCCATGTATCCTGAGTATGGAATTCTTGAGGCAGACGAAAGCTAAAATTGACATCGAGTGTGGAATCTGTACTCTAGTAGCGAGCCAGCAACAAGTAACTGTAAATTTGTTAAGAAGTAAGGTGAAGACAAACTTCGGGGTGCTGCGAATAGCAGTACGGCCATGGACTAAAAGACAACAGTACAGTCAGACAGAAGACATGACAGATCTTGAAAGTGTTAATGACGATGAGTATAAAGACCTAATTCCCGGTCAGAATGAATTATACTGTAAAGCTAGTGAGTCCATTGTATTATCCAAACAACAGAAGAATGAGCTTTACAATTTGTTAACAGATTACGTTCAAGTATTTTCTAAGAAACCTGGACTAATAAAAGGCTTTGAATATCGAATGGATGTCCTGCCCCATTCAACCTACTGTAGAACAAGCTATTCCATTCCATATGAGAGACGCGAAGCTGTCAAGTGCGAGATCAAGAAAATGTTACGCTGGAATGTGATAGAAGTATCTCATTCACCTTATTCGAGTCCTTTACTGTCTGTGCTAAAATCAGATGGTAGCGTAAGGCTAGTACTAGATGCAAGATTAATCAATAAAATTATAGTACCCATAAGAACGAGACCAGAGGCTCTTGAAGATCATCAGCAGAAGTTTCATGGAGTTAAGTATTTGAGTACCCTTGATTTGAAAAGCAGTTACTGGCAAGTAAAACTTGCGCAGGAGTCAAGGAAGTACACTGCGTTTATATTTGCAGGTAGATCTTACCATTTCAAAGTTGTACCGTTTGGACTAAATGTGAGTTCCGGAATTTTTATTTCTGCCCTTGACTATGTACTAGGTCCTGAACCTTTAGATGAGGTAACAGTCTATGTGGATGACGTTCTTGTAGCATCGAAAAATTGGGAAGATCATGTGGCCCTTCTGCAAAAGATATTTCAACGATTCAGAGAGTATGGTGTTACAGCAAATCTTAAGAAATCCAAGTTTGGAAAAAGTGAAATTAAATTTTTAGGACACATCATCACCCCTGAAGGAATTAAACCCGACCCGGAAAAATTGTCTGCTATAAAAAACTTTCCAACCCCTGTTACAAAAAGGCAACTGAGAGGATTTATCGGTCTTACGTCATTTTTCAGACGTTTTGTTCCCAATCAGGTATTGAACAATCCCGCTCTTCACAACCTTTTAAAAAAGAATTCACGTTGGAATTGGACGCCGGAATGCCAAGACGGATTTAAGAAAATTAAAGACAGTCTGGTTAACGGTAACATTCTCCGTCATACTCAGATGGATAAGGAATTTTGTATTACTGCAGACGCTTCCTTTGTGGGTATCGGCGCTTGTCTTTTCCAGATTCAATTAGTAAATGGACACGAGCAAATCCAAGTGATTAGCTTTGCGAGTCGAGTGTTATCAGAGTGTGAGAAGTCTTATTCGGTTACGGAGTTGGAGGCACTTGCCGTAATATGGGCTTTTAGGCGATTTAACTATTATATCTATGGAAGAAAAATTAAAGTCTATTCAGACCATCAAGCCTTATCATTCCTCCTTACATGCAAGTTGCAACACCCTCGTCTTACTCGATGGTGCTTATTCCTGCAGGAATATGACTGACACTGTATATATAAAAGGTAAAGATAATGTTATAGCAGACGCACTTTCTCGCTCACCTGAGGGCTTACTAGAAACCAGCGAACTGGTGGAACAAATGTCTAATTATAAAGTTTTGTTAATGAAAGATCCAATTCACAGAAAGTATTTTCTTCAGTTATGTAGGCAGATTCAGATTATTCAAAATACAGGTCCAAAATGGAAAAAGGTTATACAAATTCTTCACGAAAATCCAGCCCACAAGTTGTCCAAGTTTTATAAAGTTCATAACCAAGTGCTATTTCATAAGACCTCTGAGTCATCTGAGAGGTGGTGTGTTTGCATCCCTCGAAATTTCATTGAACATCTTCTGTGGTACACTCACATTTCATGGGGTCACTACGGACCAGAAAAATGTGAAAGGAAAATCTCGACTTACTGTTATGTTCCGAATCTACACCAGAGAATTCATAAATTATTGAGAAACTGTGTCATCTGTCAAAAGGCAAAATCCTTAAACATTTCCACTTCAATTCCACTGAATCCAATAGTTGCTGAAAGGCCGAACCAGCTTCTTAGTATTGATTTAGCAGGTCCACTACCCACCGGTAGGGGAGGCGCTAAATACTTAGTAGCAATCCTGGACAATTTTCTAAGCACATAAGACTGTACGCAGTAAAATCTTCTTGTGCAAATCCAATAATTCGTCGCATTGAAAATGATTATTTCCCACGATTCGGGGTTCCCGAATCAATCTTGTCTGATAATGCTTCAGATTTCACATCACGCCCGTGGCGTGCATTTCTTGCTCGCCATGGAATCAAACAAATTTTGATATCCCTGTTTCGACCGCAATCGAATCCGACAGAAAGAATCTTCAAAGAATTTAACAGATTTATAAGGACGTACATTCCGAATAAGCAATCTAAGTGGGTAGACTTCGTAACACCATTCGAACAGATTGTAAACCACCTTCCTCATCTGTCGACTGGATTCACGCCACATGAGTTAATGTCAAGATCAAAAGAGAGGAATGAATGGATAGACCCTCTTCCAAAGTTACAAGACAACGAATTGGACCTAGACGCAAAAATCAGGCAAGCTCTCATATCATTGACAACGTATGCTAACCTCCGAAAAAAGGCATTTGATAAGAAGGTAAACAGACTTATAGATTTCAAAGAAAGAGAAAAGGTATTAGTCAGAACTCACTTTAAACCATCCCTTTTGTTAAAGAAGAATCGTAAGTGGCAACACATTTATGAAGGTCCCTTTGTGATAATGAGGAAACCACACATTGGTAGCTATTTGTTATCTGACCCTGCCACGAATAAAATCAAAGGATTGTTCCACCATCAAGATTTAAGAAAATTTTATAACGCCAGGAATTAAGTTAATTTAAGCTTTAAGAAAATTCTAAGGTATTGGAGATCAGGATTAACCAATGAGTAACAAGAACGGAACTGAAGTGACTACGGACGCTAACCAGTGCTGAAAGGAAACCTTATGTATTAAAACAACGCGTCTGGAAAATAAAATACAGAATAAGTTGTAGACAAGTATTTACATGAATAATCTTTATGCAAACAGGAGGACATGTCCTAGAGGCGATTTTCAATTTTAGTTATAAGTTAGTATGTAAGGAAAATGATGTACTCGAGAGGTATTAATTAGCCCCGAAGTACTAAAATGAGGAAAGAAGAAGGAGCGAATAATGCACTTCTCTCGCTAAATAGTAATTTGAGAATGAGCAGGAAGGAGCGAATAATGCACTTCTCTCACTAAATAGTAATATGAAAATGATGATTATATGTGCTTAGTATTAGTAAGTGAAATTTAATCGAGGACAAATTAATGACCTGTTTTAAAAGGAAATACTTACACGTCCAGACAAAAGAGGAAAGTTGTGAGAAAGATTCGATTCCATGAGGTTATTCCCTATTTTCAAAGGTGACGTAAATAAGGCACCACCTGTTAGCGTAAAACAGTCGGTAGATTTAACTTGTAAATTCCAGCACAGTGCTGTGCCAGCGATAAAATAACATCTCTTTGAAGTGAACAGATACCTAGGATTAAGCATGAACAGATTGATAACGCAGTGCAATTGTTCTAAAAAGGCCTGACGTTAACCTTAAGTAAAAGCGTGATGGAATAAAAAGGAAGTTTATTATATAACACAAGGTAAGATGAGTCCAGACTATAAACAAGCTGAGTAAAAGAACATATGAGTAACATGGTTTATTATGCCAACTTCACGGTACTACTGAGCATTAGCGATACTGCAAATTCACAAGCTAGCAGCACACAGAATAAGGATCTCGCCCAAGCTTCACACGTAGCGACAGCAGCAAACAACAACACTCTAGTGAGAGGCTTATATATACAAATGATAATTAATACCCAAATGCGTAATGCATAAACTTGACTTAGGCTAAGAAATGAGCAAAGAGTAGTAAGCAAGCTGCAGCAAGATACGTATTAGATATACATGCTTGAAGTGATAGATTTTATTTGAAGTATGCACTGCAATATTTATTGTTTTCTCTGTGATTATGTGATTATTGAATCCCTTTCCTAAGAGCAAATCCTTTAAGATCCTTGATCCTATCCACTCCTCAGGATCAACTTGTAAAGATGCACGTGTGCTTAGGAAGTGAGGCACTACATATAAAAATGAGTAGGTTCGCGACGCGCATATTGCTTTTGTAATGCGCAAGGTAAATTAAATTTTCGACCTGGTTGAGGAGTAATTTAAATTCTGTCGACGATCAGCAAGTAGACCCGCTTTTCCCACCTTTCTTTTTTCGACTGTTTGTATTTCTACACGAAACTCAGAGGCGGAATTGCTATTTTCAAATCTGTCCTCGAACTTTCTTTAAAGACAAGCACATACGAGAAAAACTTTTGACATAAATGAAGCTCCCCTCACAAGTCACTAAATAAGACGAGCACTAAAAGAAGAAAAAAAAAAAAAAGAAAAAGTATTGGTCCTACAAAATGAATAAGCAAGCGTGATAAAGATTACTATGAATGAAATTAATTTGTAAAGGAGATTGGAATGGATTTGGTCAAAGAAAAAGTACTTATAATAGCCTACCTGTGACCGTAGGCATAAATTAAAAAAAAGACTAATTAAGAAACAATTGTTTTGATTCAAAGTGGTCAATTAGATTATTTCTCGATTTAAATGAACTCTTGTAAATATTAGTATGTAAATCAACTTGTAAACACCGTGTGATGTTATGACGCGAGAATTTCTTTTAATACACCGTTCACGCAGACGCCCACCACATTGCAAGTGAAGTTTTAAAGTTCGATGATTTTCAGTGGCAGTATTCTACTGCACCATATGTGTGAAAATTTCGTTGATGTGTGCAGTGTGTAATAATCAGTGTCATTCCACACATGCAGTTGCAGCGGTAGCTACCACTTACCTGTGAATCCGTAACTGGATAGTGGACAGGAAGTGATGTGAGGCAGTTTCGGTGGCAGAAGCTCCCTCCAGCAATCTAAAAAGCACAAAGCCACGATCCGCCGAACAAAAGCGACGCACGGCACCTCAAGCGCGAAATCAACGCTCTTCAAGAAAGCTCCTGTCACGTGCGCGCGCACAGACTGAATTTCTAGATTGCTCGCAACAGTGGAGGCGGACAGCCACCACGTGACGAAATAATGTAAACGTTCAACCGCCAACACAGTTGCTGTGCGGTACATTCTGTAGCAAAAACATTCACACCCAGTACTGAAAACATTTTGTATGTATCATAAACCTTCCGAGAGAATCTAAGATAGAGAAGTTAACGTAATTATTATAATGACTGATTGTACACAGAGACAAGTCACGAGGTCACCTCTGAACACTGTTGAAATGTAAACTTTAACGAGAGGTCACGATACGAATGAAAAGAAGCACACGAAAATACGTCAAAGGATCCGATCCTTCCTATATCCCATCCCACATGTATATAAAATTAGTTTTGTAAGCTATTCTAATATAAGATATTTTATCTGTTTCATATGTGAAATAATTCGGAGAGCGACACTCGAGCCCTGAAAGTGAAAGATATGGACTTCCTTGTCGAAGTCATCACCAGTGGCCGCTCTACAATCCAGGTCTATCATAAATAGTGTATGTGCGACGAAAATAAATGTATAATTAAGTGCGACAACGGACAAGGCAATCAATCGACAAGACGATGACAATATAATGAATACGGTCAAAACAGAAAATTGTGTACCAGTTGTGATAGTCAAATTACTTTTGCAACGTTGAAAAATGAAATTGAGACTATTTCCTTATAAAGTTTGTAAATATGTGTACTTATAGCCTTAATTTTAAGAAACATCAAGAAAGACTGAATCTATGCAAACACTGACAGACACACAGAACAAATTCACAATGATCCACCGTCAGTAATTACAAATTGAAACGTTAATTCTTTCATTATGGAATGAATGTGAAATGAAATTTTTAATAACCCGTGTGTTACACCCGAAAATTACAAATATTCCAATGGGCATGAGGATGAAAGTAATACCTTCGGTATTCCTTCCCTCCTCATAGGAGGCAGTGTAATATTAGTAATTTTCGCCTCACAAACATTAATATACGCTCAATAGTAAACGCCTGATGGCCTAAAGTTATGGAACAATTGTAAAGTAAAAGAAATGAATCATCGCATAGCAGCGACAGAATCTATTATTCTTTATCTTTGCCGTTCTTGCGCGGTGCCAGTAGATCTCTATGTACATGTATCGATTAATGGTATAAAAAAAAAGAATTCTGTTGTTTCAAGACAAATGAGGCTTTTGGCGCCTCACCTTTTACTGTTTGTATTCCATGAGAGGCAGACGCAGACTTGCTGCATTCCGCAACTGTATTTTATATTTGATGTGAAAATATTGAGTGAATATGCTAATTGTTATTTTTTTCCAATCAGAAAAGATGTAGTTTCTTGTAACTGATATCGAACAGACAGCATCAAGAGGACATTTTGACTGTTATATATAAAGTATTTAACCACAATGGTCATCTATTGTAATTTAATATGAAAATGTACGTAGCATTAAAAAAAAAAGTGTGTTAAAAATAAGTGTGCTTATTTTCTTAAATTAACCTTGATGAGTCCATCTCCTTATTTCTTAACTGTTAATTATTTTTGTGTTACTTCATCAGAAATTACGATCACGCTGATGGGCCGAACGCAGCATGAGGGAGAAGGAACATTATCGTTTTCCTATTATTTCTGAACCAACTTTTTCGTGTAGTGTTGCATTTCTTTATAAGTCTATAAATCTTCTGGTCCCTTAGTGTTGATCCGGGTATGACTACATCGCGACTATAAAAATGCACAGAAATGATAATGTTTCTTCCTAGCAATCTCAAATATATATATATATATATATATATATATATATATATATATATATATATATCAATATGCTGCTCTTATTCAGGTATTTAATGGTCAACGTATGTTATTATAATAGTGTAATAAATCCCTGATCCTGTTGCCAAGTGGCCCACCAAAAATATTCACCTTTTCGACGTTAAAAAAAGTAACAATTCTTTTTATTTTTGTCCCCCAAGACAACGCTACACTCGCTCCCTCACATTGACGATTTAACCCAGAAATTGCGTCGCTATTCAATACAATGCGTTCATTGACTTCTCCTTCCAAATCGAGTATCGTTTCTATGGAAACGACAGGATTTTCCTTTGGGCTACGACTATCTCTTTTCCGATGCACTATTCCTTCTTTACAGTGTTTCTCGCACTCTCACAATGACGAAGTAACACAGAAATTGCGTCGCTATGACATACTATGTGTTCTATGACATATACTTCTAATTCGACTAACGTTTCTACGGAATCGACAGGATTTTGTTTTGGGATACGACTATCTCCTTTCCGAAGCACTATTCCTTCATTACTGCATCCCTCGCTCCCTCACACTGACGAATTAACACAGAAATTGCGTCGCTATGAAATACTATGGGATCTATGACTACTCCTTCTAGATCGAGTAACGTTTCTATGGAAACGACAGGATTTTCTTTTGGGATACGACTATCTCTTTTCCGGTGCACTATTCCTTCTTTACTGCATCCCTCGCTATCTCACATTGACGAACTAACACAGAAATAGCTTCACTATGAAATACTATGGGTTCGGTGACTTCTCCTTCTAAATCGAGTATCGTATCTATCGAAACGACAGGATTTACTTGTAGGATACGAGTATCTCCTTTCCGGTGCACTAATCCTTCTTTACTGCATCCCTCGCTCCCCCACATTGACGATTTAACACATAAATTGCGTCGCTATGAAATACTATGGGTTATATGACTGCTCATTCTAAATCGAGTTTCGTTTCAATGGAAACGACAGGATTTTTCTTTGGGATACGACTATCTCTTTTCCGATGCACCATTCCTTCTCTACAGGATCCCTCGCTCTCTCACATTGACGAATTAACACAGAAATTGCGTCGCTATGAAATACTATGGGTTCTATGACATATACATCTAATTTGAGTAACGTTTCTATGGAATCGACACGATTTTCTTTTGGGGTACGACTATCTCTCTTCCGATGCACTATTCCTTCTTTACTTCATCCCTCGCCCCTCACGTTGACGAAATAACACAGAAATTGCCTCGCTATGAAATACTATGGGTTCTATGACTTCTCCATCTAAATTGAGTAACGTTACTATGGAAACTGTTGTGTCGGTAGCTGGGCCGACACCGTGAAGTTGAGATGGCTGAAAATGCACGCTAGACTAACGCAGACGGGCGTGATGTACTGGAACAGGATACGTAATTAATGTTAGGAAGAAAAGTACGGAGCAGGATTAATACTTATCTTTAATATCATTGTGGTACATCGATCTTGACGATACACAGGAGACTTTAAGTACAATCACTGTATGGCTAATGGCGCCTTGCTAGTTCGTAGCCATTTACTTAGCTGATGGCTATTCTGTCTCTCGGCTAAGGAGAGAGAAAGGCTTCGTACATCTGGTCGGTAGCTAGGTTCTCGTACAACTGGGCGGTAGCTAGGTTCTCGTACAACTGGGGCGAGTGCTCTCTCGTATCACGAGACCTGCCTTGGTGGTGGCGCTAGGTCTGCGATTACACAGTGGCGACACGCGGGTCCG
Source organism: Schistocerca piceifrons (assembly GCF_021461385.2). Lineage (NCBI taxonomy): Eukaryota > Metazoa > Arthropoda > Insecta > Orthoptera > Acrididae > Schistocerca > Schistocerca piceifrons. Next base: position 4,578,604 of record NW_025728274.1, read on the forward strand.
ACATGTACTAAATGGACCGCGGCCGATTTAAGCTACCACCTAGCAAGTGTGGTGTCTGGCGGTGACACCACATTCCTCCCCCGCAAATCGGCGAACGGTCGTGTGATAAGGCTTCCGCCCGCCGTGGGGAGGACCACATGTTGACGTATGCGATGAGGTGGGGAGTCTAACAACAGGCGAGGCTGTGCCACCCGCACCCGGCCATTCGGTCCGAGGGGAGCTAGGAAACGCCTGAAAAACTAGTCCAGGGTGCACGTCAACATGCGGTGTATGCGCCCGTAAAGAGACAGGAGGTACCGAAGGGTCGACCTCCATTGCGTCGGGGTAGCCGACGCGCGATGACGTCATGTGGTCCGGAGCGGGCGGGAGTTCCATGGCGGAGGACAGCTGGTCACGGGAAGCGATCGGCGGCGCGTGACCCTGGGAGGCGCTTGGCGGCTGCAGCGAAGCGTCTAATGCGGGCGACGCCGGCGGGAGAACAGGCGGCGGCGGCGGCGGCTGCTGCTGCTGCGGCGGCGCGTCGCCATGGGGCAAAATGGAAGGCATCGTCGGTAACACCTGGGGATGAGGCGAGCCAGTAGATGGGTCCCCAGGGCGCTGACCGGACGGCACCGTCGCTGAAAGCAGACGGGGAGCGGCAGAACCCGAGCGACGACAGAGGCGCAGCTGATTGAGATGCCGACGCACCTCACCAGAGGCCCCCAAAACCAAATACATCGCGCGGCCGAGGCAGCGAAGAATGCGCCCTGCGAGCCAACGCCGTGAACCTCGATAGTGGCGATAAAATACAACGTCGCCTGGAGCAAAAGCAGGAGTCTGCCGCTGCACAGGAACCTGATGCGGCGGATGCAGCAAAGACATCAAGGTGCGATGAGGACGACCGTGGAGCAACTCAGCCGGCGAGCGACCATCTCGGGGCTGAGAGCGATACGAAGACAAAAAGAGCAACAATGCGTCCTCCCGAGAATGCGACTCTTTCAATTTCAACATCTGTGACTTGAAAGTCCGGACCAATCGTTCAGCGGCACCGTTGGACTGAGGCGAAAACGGCGCGGATGTCAGATGTTGAATACCATTGGCCTGGCAGAATGACTGAAATTCTGCGGACATGAATTGTGGGCCATTGTCGGAAACAATAGTCTGCGGAAGACCTTCAATGCAAAAGATAGCAGACAACGCTTGGATGGTGGCGGAGGACGTCGTGGAAGACATCCGGACAACAAAAGGAAAATTACTGAAGGCGTCGACCAGAACCAACCATCGAGCATTCCAGAATGGACCAGCAAAATCAATGTGCAAGCGTTGCCAAGGGGAAGTGGCTTTTGGCCACGCAAAGACTTTCCGCGGCGGTGCGGACTGTTGTTCGGCACACGCCGGGCACGAAGAACACATATTCGTAATCGCAGCATCGATTCCGAACCAAGTACAGTGCTGACGAGCAAGTTGTTTCGTCCGCACTATACCCCAATGTCCTTGGTGAAGAAGCCGTAAAACAGAGGACTGTAACGAACGTGGGACCACGGCTCTGGACTGATCATTATCAGAACGCAACAACAAAACACCACGACGAACAAAAAGTCTCTCCTTGTGAGCAAAAAATCGGCGAACCAACGGATCCTCGATCCGAGACTTTGACAAAGGCCATTGCGTAGCAACAAAACGTAAAACAGTAGCAAGGACAGGGTCAGCAGCTGTGGCTGTAGCGACACGACGAAAATCAATCGGAAACGATTCGACCACTTCATCGGTTTCCGAATCAATGAACATGCAAGCAAGTTCGGAAGAATCGAATGCTTTATCCTCAGCAACAGGCAAACGGGACAACGCATCGGCGTTTCCGTGCTTAGCAGTGGACCGATACAAGATATCGTAGCGGTACTGCGAGAGGAAAATAGACCAGCGAATGAATTTCTGCGCTGTACGTGGAGGTACAGGCTTGGTCGGATGAAAAAGCGATGTCAAAGGTTTGTGGTCTGTGATGATGGTAAAGTGACGACCATACAAGAAATCATGGAACTTAGTAACACCAAACACGAGAGCCAAAGCTTCTTTCTCTATTTGTGAATAATTTCTTTGCGCAGACGAGAGCAATTTGGACGCAAAGGCAATAGGGCGATCATGGGAGCCAACTTTGTGCGCAAGCACAGCACCGATCCCGAAATCCGATGCATCTACCATCAACAAAAGGGGTGTCTGGGGATCGAATGGCGTAAGGCAAGTATTAGAAAGCAACGCCGATTTCAACTGGCGAAAGGCGCGTTCACATTCCGGCGTCCAGACGAACGGAACACCTTTACGGCGTAAGCGATGAAGCGGAGCTGAAATGGAAGAGGCATTGCGCACATATTTATTGTAATAATTAATTTTACCCAACACACTCTGTAGCTGTTTCACATTTTGAGGGGAAGGCAATTCTTGTATGGCACGGAGGTGCTCTGGACTCGGATGTATGCCTTGGGCATTAATGACATGTCCCAGGTATGGTAAGTCACGAGCAAAAAACACACATTTGTCCTTCCTCAAGCGAAGACCATTTTGCCGCAAGACCTGAAATAATGTTCGTAAATTCGCAAGATGATCTTCTTCTGTCTGTCCGGAGATCACTATATCGTCCAGATAGTTTGCTGCAGTAGGGACCGACGCACAAATAGTTTGTAAATATTGCTGAAACAAGGCAGGGGCGGATGCACACCCGAATGGCAGTCTTTTGAAGCGGTACAATCCAAGATGCGTGTTAACCACCAATACGCGCTGGGATTCGTCGTCCACCGGTATTTGCAAGTACGCATCGGCTAGGTCCAACTTTGAAAAATATTTTCCCGGGCACAGTTTAGCAAAAAGATCTTCCGGGCGGGGCAAAGGAAAAGTAGCAGTCACTAGCTGTGGATTCACTGTGGCCTTGAAGTCCACGCAAAGTCTCAATTTTCCGGAAGGTTTTGGCAAAATGACTAAGGGTGAGGCCCAGAGAGAAGCTTGCACACGTTCAATTACACCCTGTGATTCGAGATCGTGTAACGTTCTTGCGACCTCATCACGCAATGCGTGGGGAACATTGCGCGCCCTGAAAAATTTCGGTTGCGCGTTTACCTTCAGTTCTAAATGTGCTTCATAGTTTTTAGCGCAACCTAAGCCCGGTGCAAAAATGTCTGCAAATTCGTCACAGAGCCGAGAAACACTGTCTGTAGGCACAGTCTGATTCATTGATAGGACCTGATTTACAATAGACATGTTAAACAACTGAAATAAATCTAGACCAAACAAGTTCACTGCAGAAGAAGAACGAAGAACGTAAAATGACACAAGTTTTGTTTGTCCCTTGTATGTTGCAAGAAGGCTGCACTGTCCTAACACAGGAATTTTCTGTCCGGAATATGTAGTTAGCTTAACATTTGCGGAACGCAACGGAGGTTTGCCCAGTTGTTTGTACGTGTCGTGATTGAGCAATGAAACTGCAGCTCCGGTATCGAGCTGGAATGGTATCACTTTGCCTTCAAAGTCTAAGTCCACAAAAAGTTTATTGTTCTGCTGACGACAAGAGCGACTGTTTTGTGCAATTGGAACAGACACTGGTACAGAATCACTTGCTAATTGACGTGATTTCCGGCGACGTCGACGCACAGTTTTTGTGGGACGAACACAGTTACTGTTAGAGACAGTGTCACCGGACGAAGCGGAATTAACGACATGAATGTCCATAGGCGAAGGTCCACGAGCCTGAGTGTCCTTGGTTCGATTCCGGCGCGAAGCAAAGGGCCTGGAATGATTGTGATTGTCTGATCTGAGCTTTTTCTGGCAAACACTTTGAACATGTCCTTTCTTATTGCAGAAAAAGCAAATAGCTTGGCGTGACGGGCAATGTTCACGCGAATGTCGAGTAGCACACCGCGGGCATGATTTCACTACATGTGTGTGCTGGCGCGGCACACCTGGCTTAGCGCGCGGCGGCAGCTGTGCGGACGGCCGCGAGGGCAGTTGACCGGGCCGCGTTGCGCGAGCGCGCCCGGCGGGCCGGTTAATGTTACACACAGCTGGCGAAGTTTCAAAAGATTCCTGAGCACAGTCAAGTGTGTCCTGTCTATCCAATATGTCTATCACTTGTTGAAGGGAGGGATTAACTAGTTTCAAAATTTGCTCCCGTATGCGAACATCAGAAACGTTCTGTGCAATTGCATCACGCACCATTGTATCTGAATAAGAAAGACCACAGTCACATTCAAAGGCACAGTCCCTAGTAAGTCCTTGCAATGTTGCTACCCACTCCCTATTAGTTTGACCGGCCGTACGTTTTGTACGAAAGAACGTATACCGTTTTGCAACCACATTAACTGTTTCTTTGAAATAGGCATCTAATGCAGACAAAATTTCCTCGTAGGACAGAGTTGCTACGTCTCGTCGGGGAAACAATTTCACTATCACACGGTATGTGGACACACCGACACAAGAAAGCAAAAACGGCTGCCGCTCTTTACCTTGAATTCTGTAGGCTGCTAGATGAAAGTTGAACTGGCGAGACCACTCGTGCCAGGTCTCATCGGCTGCCACGTATGGTCGAAAGGGAGGTGCAACAGCGTTTAGTGGCAGCGGTAGCGAAGAAGCGGCGGCCGCATCGGTGTGAATGGTACGTTGACCCTGGACGAGCTGTCCAAGGGCATCCAGTAACGCCTGCGTCTGCTGATTCTGCAAGCGATAAAATTCGGACAGTACATCTGGGGAATGTGGCGAAGCCATGACACAATTAAATGTAAGCAATCAGAAAGAACACTTTAAATCGTCGCCAATGTTGTGTCGGTAGCTGGGCCGACACCGTGAAGTTGAGATGGCTGAAAATGCACGCTAGACTAACGCAGACGGGCGTGATGTACTGGAACAGGATACGTAATTAATGTTAGGAAGAAAAGTACGGAGCAGGATTAATACTTATCTTTAATATCATTGTGGTACATCGATCTTGACGATACACAGGAGACTTTAAGTACAATCACTGTATGGCTCATGGCGCCTTGCTAGTTCGTAGCCATTTACTTAGCTGATGGCTATTCTGTCTCTCGGCTAAGGAGAGAGAAAGGCTTCGTACATCTGGTCGGTAGCTAGGTTCTCGTACAACTGGGCGGTAGCTAGGTTCTCGTACAACTGGGGCGAGTGCTCTCTCGTATCACGAGACCTGCCTTGGTGGTGGCGCTAGGTCTGCGATTACACAGTGGCGACACGCGGGTCCGACATGTACTAAATGGACCGCGGCCGATTTAAGCTACCACCTAGCAAGTGTGGTGTCTGGCGGTGACACCACAGAAACGACATGATTTTCTTTTGGGATACGAGTATCTCCGTTCCTTTGCACTATACCTTCTTCACTGTATCCCTTGCTCCCTCAAATTGACGAATTAACACAGAAATTAGGGCGCTTTGAAATACAATGGGTTCTATGACTACTCCTTCTAAATCGAGTAACGTTTCTATGGAAACGACAGGATTTTCCTTTGGGAAACGAGTATCTTCTTTCCGATGCACTATTCTTTCTTTACTGCATCCCTTGTTCCCTCACAATCACGAGTTAACACAGAAATTGCGTCGCTATGAAATACTATGGATTCTATGACTTCTCCTTCTAAATCGAGTAACGTTTCTATGGAAACGACAGGATTTTCTTTTGAGATACGAGTATCTCCTTTCCAGTGCACTATTCATCTTTTACTGCATCCCTCGCTCCCTCACACTGACGAATTAACACTGAAATTGCGTCGCTATCAAATACGATGGGATCTATGACTTCTTCTTCTAAATCGAGTAACGTTTCTATGGAAACGACAGGATTTTCTTTTGGGATACGAGTATCTCCTTTCCGATGCTGTATTGCTTCTTTTCTGCATCCCTCGCTCCCTCACATTGACGATTAAACACAGAAATTGCGTCACTATGAAAGACTATGGGTTCTATGACTTCTCCTTCTAAATCGAGTAACGTTTCAATGGAATGGATTGGATTTTCTTGTGGAATACTACTGTCTCCTTTCCGATGCACTATTCCTTCTTTACTGCATCCCTCGCTCCCTCACATTGACGAATCAACACAGAAATTGCGTCACTATGAAATACTATGTGTTCTATGACTTCTTCTTCAAAATCGAGTAACGTTTCTATGGAAACGACAGGATTTTCTTTTGGGATACGAGTATCTCCTTTCCGATGCTGCATTGCTTCTTTTCTGCATTCTTCCCTCCCTCACATTGACGACTAAACACAGAAATTGCGTCGCTATGAAATACTATGGGTTCTATGGCATCTCCTTCTAAATCAAGTAACGTTTCAATGGAAACGACAGTAATTTCGTTTGGGATACGACTATCCCCTTTCTGATGCATTATTCCTTCTTTACTGCATCCCACGCTCCCTCATATTGACTAATTAACACAGAAATTGCGTCACTATGAAATATTATGTGTTCTATGACCTCTCCTACTAAATCGAGTAACGTTTCTATGGAAATGACAGGATTTTCTTTTGTGATACGAAAATCTCCTTTCTGATGCACTATTCCTTCTTCACTGCATCCCTCGTTCCCTCACATTGACGAATTAACACAGATATGGCATCGCTATAAAAAACTATGGGTACTATGACTTCTCCTTCTAAATCGAGTAATGTTTCTATGGAAGCGACAGGATTTTCTTTTGGGATACGAGTATCTAATTTCCTTTGCACTATACCTTCTTTACTGCATCCCTCGCTCCCTCACATTGACGAAATAACACAAAAATTACGTCGCTATGAAATACTATGGGTTCTATGACTACTCCTTCTAAATCGAGAAACGTGTCAATGGAAACGAAAGGATAATCTTTTGGGATACGAGTATCTCCTTTCCGATGCACTATTCCTGCTTTAATGCATCCCTCGCTCACTCGCATTGACGAATTAACACAGAAATTGCGTCGTTATGAAATACTATTTATTCAATGACTTCTCCTTCTAAATCGAGTAACGTTTCAATGGAAACGAGAGTATTTTCTTTTGGGACACGTGTATCTCCTTTCCGATGCACTATTCCTGCTTTCCTGCATCCCTCGCTCCGTCACATCGACGAATTAACACAGAAATTGCGTCGCTATGAAATACTATGTGTTCTATGAACTCTCCTTCTAAATGGAGTAACGTTTCAGTGGAAACGACAGGATTTTCTTTTGGGACACGTGTATCTCCTTTCCGATGCACTATTCCTTCTTTACTGCATCCCTCGCTTCCTCACACTAACGAAATAACACAGAAATTGCATCGATATGACATACTATGGTTTCTATGACTTCTCCTTCTAAATCGAGTGACGTTTCTATGCAAACGATAGGATTTTCATTTGGGATACGTTTATCACCTTTCCGATGCACTGTTCCTTCTGTACTGCATCCCACGCCCCGTCACATCGACGACTAAACGCAGAAATTGCGTCGCTATGAAATACTATGGGCTCTATGACTTCTCCATCTAAATCGAGTAACGTTTCAATGGAAACCACAGGGTTTCCTTTCGGGATAAGACTACCTCCTATCCGAAGCGTTATTCCTTCTATACTGCATCCCTCGCTCCTTCACACTGACGAATTAACACAGAAATTGCGTCGCTATGAAATACAATGGGTTCTATGACCTCTCCTTCTAAATCGAGTAACGTTTCTATGGAACGAACGGATTTTCTTTTGGGATACGAGTATCTCCTTTTCGATGCACTACTCCTTCTTTACTGCATGCCTCGCTCCTTCACATTGACGAATTAACACAGAAATTGCGTTGTTATGAAATACTATGGATTCTATGACATCTCCTTCTTAATCGAGTAACGCTTCTATGGAAACGACTGGATTTTCATTTGGGATACGAGTATCTCCGTTGCGATGCACTACTCCTTCTTAACTGCATTCCACGCTCCCTCACACTGACTAATTAACTCAGAAATTGCATCGCCATGAAATACAATAGGTCCTATGACATCTCCTTCTGAATCGAGTAACGTTTCTGTGGATACGACAGGATTTTCTTTTAGGATACGACTAACTCCTTACCGATGCACACTAATTTTTCTTTACTGCATACCTCGCTGTCTCACATAGACAAATTAACACAGAATTTGCGTCGCTATGGAATACTATATGGTCTATGACTTCTCCTTCTAAATCGAGTAACGTTTCAATGGAAACGACAGGATTTTTTTTCGGGATACGAGAATCTCCTTTTCGATGCACCATTCCTTCTTTACTGCATCCCTTGCTCCATCACATTGACGAATTAACACAGAAATTGCATCGCTTTGAAAAACAATGGGTTCAATGACTTCACCTCCAAAATCGAGTGACGTTTCAATGGAAACGACAGGATTTTCTATTGGGATACGAGTATCTCCTTTCCTATGCACTATACCTTCCTTACTGCATCCCCAACTCCCTCACATTGGCGAAATAACACAGAAATTACGTCGCTATGAAATACCATGGGTTCTACGACTACTCCCTCTAAATCGAGTAACGTTTCTATGGAAACGACAGGATTTTCTTTTACGAAACGTGTATCTTCTTTCCGATGCACTATTCCTTCTTTGCTGCATCCCTCGCTCCCTAACATTGACGAATTAACACAGAAATTGCGTCGCTATGAAATACTATGAGTTCTATGACATCTCCTTCTAAATCGATTAACATTTCTATGGAGACGACAGGATATTCTTTTGAGATACGAGTATGTCCTTTCCGGTGCACTATTCCTTCTTTACTGCACCCCTCGCACCCACACACTGACGAATTAACACAGAAGTTGTGTCGCTATGAAATACTATGGGTAGTATGACACCTTCTTCTAAATCGAGTAACGTTTCAATGGAAACGACAGAATTTTCTTTTGGGATACGAGTATCTCCTTTCCGATGCACTATTCCTTCTTTACTGCATCCCTCGCTCCCTCACATTGACGAATTAACACAGAAATTGCGTCGCTATGAAATACTATGGGTTCTATGACCACCCCTTCTAAATCGAGTGATGTTTCTATGGAAACGTCAGTATTTACTTTAGGGATACGTGTATCTCCTTTCCGATGCACTATTTATTCTTTACTGCATCCCTCGCTCCCTCACATCGACGGATTAACACAGAAATTGCGTCGCTATGAAATACTATGGGATCTAAGACTTCTCCTTCTACATCGAGTAACGTTTCTATGGACACGAAAAGATTTTCATTTGGGATACGAGTATCTCCTTTCCAATGCACTATTGCTTCTTTACTGCATTCATCGCTCTCGCATACTGACGAATTAACCATGAGATTGCGTCTATATGAAATACTATGGGTTCTATGACATCTCCTTCTAAATCGAGTTACGTTCTAATGGAAACGACAGGATTTTCTCTTGGGATACGAGTATCTCCTTTCCGATATACTATTCCTTCTTTACTGCATTCCTCGCTCCCTCACATTGACGAATTAACACAGAAATTGCGTCGCTATTAATTCTTGTGTTCTATGACTTCTCCTACTAAATCGAGTAACGTTTCTATGGACACGACAGTATTTTCTTTTGATATACGTGTATCTCCATTCCGATGCACTATTCCTTCTTTACTGCATCCCTCGCTCAGTTACTTCGACAAATTGACACAGAAATTGCGTCGCTATGAAATACTATGGGTTCTATGACTACTCCTTCTAAATCGAGAAACGTGTCAATGGAAACGAAAGGATAATCTTTTGGGATACGAGTATCTCCTTTCCGATGCACTATTCCTACTTTAATGCATCCCTCGCTCACTCGCATTGACGAATTAACACAGAAATTGCGTCGTTATGAAATACTATTTATTCAATGACTTCTCCTTCTAAATCGAGTAACGTTTCAATGGAAACGAGAGTATTTTCTTTTGGGACACGTGTATCTCCTTTCCGATGCACTATTCCTGCTTTCCTGCATCCCTCGCTCCGTCACATCGACGAATTAACACAGAAATTGCGTCGCTATGAAATACTATGTGTTCTATGAACTCTCCTTCTAAATGGAGTAACGTTTCAGTGGAAACGACAGGATTTTCTTTTGGGACACGTGTATCTCCTTTCCGATGCACTATTCCTTCTTTACTGCATCCCTCGCTTCCTCACACTAACGAAATAACACAGAAATTGCATCGATATGACATACTATGGTTTCTATGACTTCTCCTTCTAAATCGAGTGACGTTTCTATGCAAACGATAGGATTTTCATTTGGGATACGTTTATCACCTTTCCGATGCACTGTTCCTTCTGTACTGCATCCCACGCCCCGTCACATCGACGACTAAACGCAGAAATTGCGTCGCTATGAAATACTATGGGCTCTATGACTTCTCCATCTAAATCGAGTAACGTTTCAATGGAAACCACAGGGTTTCCTTTCGGGATAAGACTACCTCCTATCCGAAGCGTTATTCCTTCTATACTGCATCCCTCGCTCCTTCACACTGACGAATTAACACAGAAATTGCGTCGCTATGAAATACAATGGGTTCTATGACCTCTCCTTCTAAATCGAGTAACGTTTCTATGGAACGAACGGATTTTCTTTTGGGATACGAGTATCTCCTTTTCGATGCACTACTCCTTCTTTACTGCATGCCTCGCTCCTTCACATTGACGAATTAACACAGAAATTGCGTTGTTATGAAATACTATGGATTCTATGACATCTCCTTCTTAATCGAGTAACGCTTCTATGGAAACGACTGGATTTTCATTTGGGATACGAGTATCTCCGTTGCGATGCACTACTCCTTCTTAACTGCATTCCACGCTCCCTCACACTGACTAATTAACTCAGAAATTGCATCGCCATGAAATACAATAGGTCCTATGACATCTCCTTCTGAATCGAGTAACGTTTCTGTGGATACGACAGGATTTTCTTTTAGGATACGACTAACTCCTTACCGATGCACACTAATTTTTCTTTACTGCATACCTCGCTGTCTCACATAGACAAATTAACACAGAATTTGCGTCGCTATGGAATACTATATGGTCTATGACTTCTCCTTCTAAATCGAGTAACGTTTCAATGGAAACGACAGGATTTTTTTTCGGGATACGAGAATCTCCTTTTCGATGCACCATTCCTTCTTTACTGCATCCCTTGCTCCATCACATTGACGAATTAACACAGAAATTGCATCGCTTTGAAAAACAATGGGTTCAATGACTTCACCTCCAAAATCGAGTGACGTTTCAATGGAAACGACAGGATTTTCTATTGGGATACGAGTATCTCCTTTCCTATGCACTATACCTTCCTTACTGCATCCCCAACTCCCTCACATTGGCGAAATAACACAGAAATTACGTCGCTATGAAATACCATGGGTTCTACGACTACTCCCTCTAAATCGAGTAACGTTTCTATGGAAACGACAGGATTTTCTTTTACGAAACGTGTATCTTCTTTCCGATGCACTATTCCTTCTTTGCTGCATCCCTCGCTCCCTAACATTGACGAATTAACACAGAAATTGCGTCGCTATGAAATACTATGAGTTCTATGACATCTCCTTCTAAATCGATTAACATTTCTATGGAGACGACAGGATATTCTTTTGAGATACGAGTATGTCCTTTCCGGTGCACTATTCCTTCTTTACTGCACCCCTCGCACCCACACACTGACGAATTAACACAGAAGTTGTGTCGCTATGAAATACTATGGGTAGTATGACACCTTCTTCTAAATCGAGTAACGTTTCAATGGAAACGACAGAATTTTCTTTTGGGATACGAGTATCTCCTTTCCGATGCACTATTCCTTCTTTACTGCATCCCTCGCTCCCTCACATTGACGAATTAACACAGAAATTGCGTCGCTATGAAATACTATGGGTTCTATGACCACCCCTTCTAAATCGAGTGATGTTTCTATGGAAACGTCAGTATTTACTTTAGGGATACGTGTATCTCCTTTCCGATGCACTATTTATTCTTTACTGCATCCCTCGCTCCCTCACATCGACGGATTAACACAGAAATTGCGTCGCTATGAAATACTATGGGATCTAAGACTTCTCCTTCTACATCGAGTAACGTTTCTATGGACACGAAAAGATTTTCATTTGGGATACGAGTATCTCCTTTCCAATGCACTATTGCTTCTTTACTGCATTCATCGCTCTCGCATACTGACGAATTAACCATGAGATTGCGTCTATATGAAATACTATGGGTTCTATGACATCTCCTTCTAAATCGAGTTACGTTCTAATGGAAACGACAGGATTTTCTCTTGGGATACGAGTATCTCCTTTCCGATATACTATTCCTTCTTTACTGCATTCCTCGCTCCCTCACATTGACGAATTAACACAGAAATTGCGTCGCTATTAATTCTTGTGTTCTATGACTTCTCCTACTAAATCGAGTAACGTTTCTATGGACACGACAGTATTTTCTTTTGATATACGTGTATCTCCATTCCGATGCACTATTCCTTCTTTACTGCATCCCTCGCTCAGTTACTTCGACGAATTGACACAGAAATTGCGTCGCTATGAAAATACTATGGGTTCTATCAGTTCTCCTTCTAAATCGAGTAACGTCTCTATGGCAACGGCAGGATTCTCATTTGGGATACGAGTATCTCGTTTCCGATGCACTATTCCATCTATACTGCATCCCTCCCTCCCTCACATTGACGAATTAACTCAGAAATTACGTCGCTCTTAAATGCTGTGTGTTCTATGACTTCTCCTTCTAAATCGAGTAACGTCTCTATGTAAACGTTAGGAATATCTTTTGGGACACGATTATCTGCATGCCGAGGCACAATTCCATTTCTACCGCATTCCTCGCTCCCTCACATTGACGAATTAAAACAGAAATTCCTTCGCTAAGAAGTACTATGGGTTCTATGACTTCTCCTTCTAAATCGAGTAACGTATCTATGGAAGCGACAGCATTTTTTTTGGGATACGACTATCTCCTTTCCGACGCATTATTCCTTCCTTACTGCATCCCTCGCTCCCTCACATTGAGGAATAAACGCAGAAATTGATCGCTATGAAATACTATGGGTTCTATGACATCTCATACTAAATCGATTAACGTTTTTATGGAATCGACAGGATTTTCTTTTGAGATACGAGTATCTCCTTTCCGGTGCACTATTCCTTCTTTACTGCATAAATCGCTCTCGCATACTGACGAATTAACACAGAAATTGCGTCTAAATGAAATACTAAGTTTTCTATGACTTCTCCTTCTAAATCGGGTAACGTTTCAATGGAAACGACAGGATTTTCTTTTGGGATCCTAGTATCTCCTTTCCGATGCACTATTCGTTCTTTACTGCATCCCCCGCTACCTGACATTGACGAATTAACACAGTAACTGCGTTGCTATGAGAAACTATGGGTTCCATGACATCTCCTTCCAACTCGAATAACATTTCAATGGAAACGAAAGAATTTTCTATTGGGATACGACTATATCCTTTCCGATGCACTATTCCTTCTTTACTGCATCCCTCGCTCCCTCACATTGACGAATTAACACAGACATTGCGTCGATATGAAATACAACAGGTTGTATGACATCTCGTCATCAATCGAGTAACATTTCTATAGAAACGACAGGATTTTCTTTTGGGACACGGCAATCTCCTTTCCGATGCACTATTCCTTCTTTACTGCATCCCTCGCTCCCCTACATTGACGAATTAACACAGAAATTTCGTCGCTATGAAACACAACGGGTTCTATGACATCTCTTTCTAAATCGAGTAACGTTTCTATGGAATCGAGAGGATTTTCTTTTCGTATACGACTATCTCCTTTTCCGATGCACTATTAATTCCTTACTGAATCCCTCGCTCCCTCACATTGGCGATTTAACACAGAAATTGAGTTGTTATGAAATACTATGCGTTCTATGACATCTCCCTCTAAACCGAGTAACGTTCCTAAGGAAACGACCTGATTTTCTTTTGGGATACGACTATTTCTTTTCCGATGCACTATTCATTATTTACTGCATCCCTCGCTCTCTCACATTGACGAATTAACACAGAAATTGCGTCGCTATGATATACTATAGGTTCTATGACATCTCCCTCTAGACCCAGTAACGTTTCTATGGAATCGACAGGATCTTTTTTTTTTATACGAGTATCTCCTTTCCGATGCTCTATTCCTTCTTTACTGCACTCCACGCGCACTCACATTGACGAATTAACACAGAAATTGCGTCGCCATGAAATACTATGGACTCTGTGACATCTTCTAAATCGAGTTGCGTTTCAATGGAAACGACAAGATTTTCATTTCGGTATACGGCTATCTCCTTTCCGATGCACTATTCCTTCTTTATTGCATCCCGCGCTACCACACATTCACGAATTAACACAGAAATTGCGTCGCTATGAAATACTTTGTGTTCTATGACATCCCCTTCTAATTCGAGTAACGTCTCTATGGAAACGACAGTATTCTCTTTTGGGATACGACTATCTCCTTTCCGATGCACTACTCCTTCTTTACTGCATCCCTCGCTCCCTTACATTGACGAATTAACACAGAAATTGCGTCGCTATGTAATACTATGGGTCGTACGACTTCTACTTCTAAATCGAATAACGTGTCTATGCAAACGACAGGATTTTCTTTTGGGATACGACTATCTCCTTTCCGATGTACTATTCCTTTTTGCTGCATCCCTCGCTCCCTCACATTGACGAATTAACACAGAAATTGCGACCCTATGAAATACTATGGGTTTTAAAACATCTCCTTCTAAATTCAGAACTTTCCAATGGAAACGACAGGATTTTCTTTTGGGATACGACTATTTTCTTTAAGATGCACTATTCCTTGTTCACTGCATCCCTCGCTCCCTCACATTGACGAATTAACACAGAAATTGCGTCGCTATGAAATACTATGGGTCCAATAAAATCTCCTTCTAAATCGAGTAACGTTTCTATGGAAAGGACAGTATTCTCTTTTGGGATACGACTATTTCCTTTCCGACTCACTATTCAGTCTTTACTGCATCCCTCGCTCTCTCACATTGACGAATTAACACAGAGTTTGCGTCGCTAAGAAATACTATGGGTTGTATGACATATCCTTCGAAATCGAGTAACGACAGGATTTTCTTTTGGGATACGACTATCTCCTTTACGATGCACCATTCCTTCTTTACTGCATCCCTCACTCCCTCACATTGACGAATTAAAACAGAAATTGCGTCGCTATGTAATACTATGGGTTCTACGACTTCTCCTTCTAAATCGAGTGACGGTTCAATGGAAACGACCGGATTTTCTTTTGTGATAAGACTATCTCCTTTCCGATGTACTATTCCTTCTTTACTGCATCCCTCGCTCAATCACATTCGCGAATTAACACAGAATTTGCGTCGCTATGAAATACTATGGGTTCTATAACATCTCCTACTAAATCGAGTAATGTTTCAATGGAAACGACAGGATTTTCTTTTGGGATACGACTATTTTCTTTCCGATGCACTGTTCCTAGTTTACTGCATCCCTCGTTCCCACACATAGACGAATCAACACAGAAATTGTGTCGCTATGGAATACTATGGGTTGAGTAAAATCTACTTCTAAATCGAGTCACGTTTCTATGGAAACGACAGGATTATCTTTTGCGATACGACTATTTCCTTTCCAATGCTCTATTAATTCTATACTGCATCCCTTGCTCCCTCACATTGACGAATAAAACACAGAAATTCCGTCGCTAAGAAATACTATGGGTTGTATGATATATCCTTCTAAAACGAGTAACGTTTCTATCGAAACGACAGGATTTTATTTAGGGATACGACTATCTCCTTTCCGATGTACTTTTCCGTCTTTACTGCCTGCCTCGCTCCCTCACATTGACAATTTAACACAGAAATTGCGTCGCTATGACATACTATGGGTTCTATAACGATTCCCTCTAAACTGAGTAACGTTTCTATGTATACGACAGGATTCTCATTTGGGATACGACCATCTCCTTTCCGATGCACTAATCCTTGTTAACTGCATCCCTCGCTCCCTCACTTTGACGAATTAACACAGAAATTGGTTCGCTATGAAATACTATGGGTAGTATGACATATCCTTCTAAATCATGTAATGTTTCTATGGAAACGACAGGATTTTCTTTTGGGATACGACTAAGTTCTATCCGATGCACTTATCCTTCTTTACTGCACTCCTGGCGCCCTTACATCGACGAATTAACACAGAAACTGCGCCGCTATGTAATACTATGGGTTCCATGACATCTCCCTCTAAACCGAGTTACGTTTCTATGGATACGACAGGATTTTCTTATGGGATACGACTTTCTCCATTCCGATGCTCTATTCCTTCTTTACTGCATCCCTCGCTCCCTCACATTGACGAATTAACACAGAAATTGCTTCGCTATGATATACTATGGGTTGTATGACTTATCCTTCATAATCTTGTAACATTTCTACGGAAACGACACGATTTTCTTTTGGGATACGAGTAACTCCTTTCCGATGCTCTATTCCTTCTTTACTGCATCCCTCGCTCCCTCACATTGACGAATTAACACAGAAATTGCGTCGCTATGTAATACCATGGGTTCTACGACTTCTCATTCTAAATCGAGTAACGTTTCCATGGAAACGTTAGGATTTTCTTTTGGGATACGACTTTCTCCTTTCCGATGAACTATTCCTTCTTTACTGCATCCCTCGCACCCTCACATTGACGAATTAACATAGAAATTGCGTCGCTATGAAATACTATGGGTTCTATAACATCTCCTTCTGAATCGAGAAACGTTTCAATGGAAACGACGGGATTGTTTTTTGGGATACGACCATTTCTTTTAAGATGCACTGTTCCTTGTTTACTGCATCCCTCGCTCCCTCACATTGACGAATTAACACAGAAATTGCGTCGCTATGAAAGACTATGGGTCCAATAAAATCTCCTTTTAAATCGAGTAACGTTTCTATGGAAACGACAGTATTCTGTTTTGGGATACGACTATTTCCATTCCGATTCACTATTCATTCTTTACTGTATCCCTCGCTCCCTCACATTGGCGAACTAACACAGAAATTGCGTCGCTAAGAAATATTATGGGTTCTATGACATCTCCCTCTAAACCGAGTAACGTTTCTATGGATACGACAGGAATTATCTTTTGGGATACTAGTATCTCCTTTTTGATGCACTAATCCATCTATACTGCACTCCTGCGCCCTCACATTGATGAATTAACACAGAAATTGCGTAGCTGGAAAATACTATGTGTTCTATGACTCCTCCTCTTAAATCGAGATACGTTTCTATGGAAACAACAGGATTTTCTTTTCGGATACGACTATTTCCATTCCGATTCACTATTCATTCTTTACTGCATCCCTCGCTCCCTCACATTGGCGAATTAACACAGAGATTGCGTGGCTATGTAATACTATGGGTTCTATGACTTCTTCTCCTAAATTGAGTAACGTTTCTATGGAAACGACAGGATTTTCTTTTGGGATACGACTATCTCCATTCCGATGTACTATTCCTTCTTTACTGCATCCCTCGCTCAATCACATTGACGAATTAACACAGAGATTGCGTCGCTATGAAATACTATGGGTTCTATGACGATTCCCTCTAAACTGAGTAACGTTTCTATGTATACGACTGTATTCTCTTTTGGCATACGACCATCTCCTTTCCGATGCACTAATCCCTCTTAACTGCATCCCTCGCTCCCTTACATTGACGAATTAACACAGAAATTGGTTCGCTATGAAATACTATGGGTTGTATGACATATCCTTCTAAATCATGTAATGTTTCAATGGAAACGACAGGATTTTCATTTCGGATACGACTATCTCCTTTCCGATGCACTATTCATTCTTAACTGCATCCCGCGCTACCACACATTCACTAATTGACACAGAAATTGCGTCGCTATGACATACTTTGGGTTGTATGACATCCCTTTCTAAATCGAGTAACGTCTCTATGGAAACGACAGGATTTCCTCTTGGGATACGACCATCTCCTTTCCGATGTACTATTCCTTTTTTACTGCATCCCTCGCTCCCTCACATTGACGAATTAACACAGAAATTGCGTCGCTATGAAATACTATGGGTTCTATGACATCTCCCTCTAAACCGAGTAACGTTTCTATGGATACGACAGGATTTTCTTTTGGGATACTACTATCTCCTATCCGATGCACTATTCCTTCTTTCCTGCATCCCCCGCTCCCTCACATTCACGAATTAACACAGAAATTGCGTCGCTATGAAATACTTTGGGTTCTATGACACCCCCTTCTAATTCGAGTAACGTTTCTTTGGAAACGACAGGATTTTCTTTTGGGATATAAGTACCGCCTTTCCGATGCACTATTCCTTCTTTACTGCATCATTCGCTCCCTCACATAGACGAATTAACACAGAAATTGCGTCGCTATGTAACACTATG
This sequence comes from Schistocerca piceifrons, assembly GCF_021461385.2. Classification (NCBI taxonomy): domain Eukaryota; kingdom Metazoa; phylum Arthropoda; class Insecta; order Orthoptera; family Acrididae; genus Schistocerca; species Schistocerca piceifrons. Next base: position 4,597,091 of record NW_025728274.1, read on the forward strand.
TGTTCTACGACTTCTCCTCCTAAATCGAATAACGTGTCTATGGAAACGACAGGTTTTTCTTTTGGGATACGACTATCTCCTTTCCGATGTACTATTCCTTTTTTTACGGCATCCCTCGCTCCCTCACATTGACGAATTAACACAGAAATTGCGTCGCTATGAAATACTATGGGATCTAAAACATCTCCTTCTAAATTGAGAAACTTTCCAATGGAAACGACAGGATTTTCTTTTGGGATACGACTATTTTCTTTAAGATGCACTATTCCTTGTTCACTGCATCCCTCGCTCCCTTACATTGACGAATTAACACAGAAATTGCGTCGCTATGTAATACTATGGGTTCTACGACTTCTCCTTCTAAATCGAGTAACGGTTCAATGGAAACGACAGGATTTTCTTTTGTGATAAGACTATCTCCTTTCCGATGCACTATCCCGTCTTTACTGCATTCCTCGCTCCCTCACATTGACAATTTAACACAGAAATTGCGTCGCTATGAAATACTATGTGTTCTATGACGTTTCCCTCTAAACTGAGTAACGTTTCTATGTATACGACAGGATTCTCTTTTGGGATACGACCATCTCCTTTCCGATGCACTAATCCTTCTTAACTGCATCCCTCGCTCCCTCACTTTGACGAATTAACACAGAAATTGGTTCGCTATGGAATACTATGGGTTGTATGACATATCCTTCTAAATCATGTAATGTTTCTATTGAAACGACAGGATTTTCTTTTGGGATACGACTAACTCCTATCCGATGCACTTATCCTTCTTTACTGCACTCCTGGCGCCCTCACATCGACGAATTAACACAGAAACTGCGCCGCTATGTAATACTATGGGTTCCATGACATCTCCCTCTAAACCGAGTTACGTTTCTATGGATACGACAGTATTTTCTTATTGGATACGAGTTTCTCCTTTCCGATGCACTATTCCTCCTTTACTGCATCCCTCGCTCCCTCACATTGACGAATTAACACAGAAATTGCATCGCTATGATATACTACGGGAACTATGACTCCTTCTTCTGAATCGCAGTACCTTTCTATGGAAACAACAGGATTTTCTTTTATGATACAAGTATCTCCTCTCCGATGCACTATTCCTTCTTTACTGCATTCCTCGCGTCCTCAAATTGGCGAATTAACACAGAAATTGCGTCGCTATGAAATACAATGGGTTCTATGACATCTCCTTCTAAATCACGTAACGTTTCTATGGAAACGACTGGATTTTCTTTGGGATACGACTATCTCCTTTCCGATCTACTATTCCTTCTTTACTGCACTCCTCGCGCCCCCACATTCACGATTAACACAGAAATTGCGTCGGTATGAAATACTATGGATTCTATGACATCTTCTAAATCGAGTAACGTTTCTATGGAATCGTCAGGATTTTCTTTTGGGATAATAGTATCTAATTTCCGATGCACTATTCCTTCTTTACTGCATGCCTCGCTCCCTCACATTGACGAATTAACACTGAAATTGCGTCGCTATGAAATACGATGTGTTCTATGACTTCTCCTTCTAAATCGAGTAACGTTTCTATAGAAACGACAGGATATTCTTTTGGGATACGACTATCTCCTTTCCGATGCAGTATTCCTTCTTTACTGCATCGCTCAATACCTCACCTTGAAGAATTAACGCAGAAATTGCGTCGCTATGAAATACTATGGTTTCTATGACCTCTCCATCTAAATCGAGTAACGTTTCTATGGGAACAACAGGACTTACTTTCGGGATAGGACTATCTCCTTTCCGATGCACTATTCCTTCTTCACTGCAATCCTTGCTTCATCACATTGACGAATTAACACAGAAATTGCGTCGGTATGAAATACTATGGATTCTATGACATCTTCTAAATCGAGTAACGTTTCTATGGAAACGACAGGATTTTCTTTTGGGATAGGAGTATCACCTTTCCGATGCACTATTCCTTCTTTACTGCATCCCTCGCTCCTACACATTGACGAATTAACACAGAAATTGCGTCGCTATGAAATACGAGGTGTTCTATGACTGCTCCTTCTAAATCGAGTAACGTTTCTATGGAAACGACAGTGATTTCTTTTGAGATTGGAGTATCTCCTTTCCGATGCACTATTCCTTCAATACAGCGTCCCTCGCTCCCTCACATTCACGAATTAACACAGAAATTGTGTCGCTATGAAATACTAAGTGTTCTATGACATCTTCTAAATCGAGTAACGTTTCTATGGAAACGACAGGATTTTCTTTTAGGATACGACTATCTCGTTTCCGATGGACTATTAATTTTTTACTGCATCCCCCACTCCCTCATATTGACGAATTAACACAGGAATTGGGACGGTATGAGATACTATGGGTTCTATGACATCTCCTTCTAATTCGGGGAACGTATGTATGGAAACGAAAGGATTTTCTTTTGGGATACGACTATCTCCTTTCCGATGAACTATTCCATCTTTACTGCACTCCTCGCGCCCTCACATCGGCGAATTAACACAGAAATTTCGTCGCTATGAAAAACTATGGGTTCTATGACATCCTCTAAATCGACTAACGTTTCTATGGAAACGACTGGGTCTTCTTTTGGGATACGAGTATCTTCTTCCCGATGCACCATTCCTTCCTTACTGCAACCCTCGCTCTCTCACATTGACGAATTAACACAGAAATTGCGTCGCAATGAAATTCTATGGGTTCCATGACATCATCTTCTAAATCGAGGAACGTTTCTATGGAAACGACAGGATTTTCTTTTGGGATACGTGTATCTCCTTTCCGATGCTCTATTAATTCTTTACTGCATCCCTCACTCCCTCACATTGACGACTTAACACAGAAATTGCGGGGCTATGAAATACTATGGGTTCTATGACTTCTACTTCTGGATCGAATATCGTTTCTATGGAAACGACAGGAATTTCTTTTGGGATACGAGTATCTCCTTTCCGATGCACTATTCCTTCTTTACTGCATCCCTCACTCCCTCACATTGCCGAATTAACACAGAAATTGGGTCGCTATGAAATTCTATGTGTTACATGACATCACCTTCTAAATCGAGGTACGTTTCTATGGAAACGACAGGATTTTCTTTTGAGATACTACTATCTCCTTTCGGATGCACTATTCCTTCTTTACTGCATCCCTCGTTCCCACACATTGACAAATTAACACAGAAATTGCGTCGCCATGAAATACTAATGGTTCTGTGACTTCTCCTTCTAAATCGAGTAACGTTTCTATGGAAACTAAAGGATTTTCTTTTTAGATACGACTATCTCCTTTCCGATGCACTATTCCAGCCTTTCTGCATCCCTCGCTTCCTCACATTGACGACTTAACACTGAAATTGCGGGGCTATGAAATACTATGGGTTCTATGACTTCTCCTTCTGGATCAAATATCGTTTCTATGGAAACGACAGGAATTTCATTTGGGATACGAGTATCTCCTTTCCGATGTACTATTCCTTCAATACTGCGTCCCTCGCTCCCTCACATTCACGAATTAACACAGAAATTGTGTCGCTATGAAATACTAAGTGTTCTATGACATCTCCTTCTAAATCGAGTAACGTTTCAATGGGAACGACAGGATTTTCTTTTGGTATACGACTAACTCCTTCTGATGCACTATTCCTGTTTTACTGCATTCCTCTTGTCCTCACATTGACGAATTAACACAGAAATTGCGTCGCTATGAAATACTATGGGTTCTATGACCTCTCCTTCTAAATCGAGTAACGTGTGGTGTCACCGCCAGACACCACACTTGCTAGGTGGTAGTTTAAATCGGCCGCGGTCCATGTAGTACATGTCGGACCCGCGTGTCGCCACTGTAATCGCAGACCTAGCGCCACCACCAAGGCAGGTCTCGTGATACGAGAGAGGACTCGACCCCAGTTGTACGAGAACCAAGCTACCGACCAGTTGTACGCGAACCTAGCTATCGCCCAGTTGTACGAAGCCTTTCTCTCTCATTAGCCGAGAGACAGAATAGCCATCAGAAGTTAATGGCTACGAACTAGCAAGGAGCCATTTGTATCAGTGCCTATAGCTTACGAGTATTCAAGAGAGATGTATTCCAAGGAATTAATAAAAGATAAGTAAAAAGCATCTACATACTTTTCTTCTTATTCATTCATAAGTTTTTATGTTCCAGACTTCACGCCCGTCTGCTTATTGCCGTTCGTGCACTATCGGCCACAGCGTTAGTTTAGCGTGCCTTTCTTTTGGCTACTACCGTGTGGCGTAACAGTCTTGTTACGTCACTACAGATTGGCGACGAGGGAAAAGGACCTTTTTCTGATTGCTTACATTTATTTCTGATTGCTTACATTTAATTGTGTCATGGCTTCGCCACAATCTCCAGATGTACTGTCCGAATTTTATCGCTTGCAGAATCAGCAGACGCAGGCGTTACTGGATGCCCTTGGACAGCTCGTCCAGGGTCAACGTGCGCTGCACACCGATGCGGCCGCCGCCGCTTCTTCGCTACCGCTGCCACTGAACGCTGTTGCACCTCCCTTTCGACCATACGTGGCAGCCGATGAGACCTGGCAAGAGTGGTCTCGTCAGTTCGCCTTCCACCTTGCTGCCTACAGAATTCAAGGTAATGAGCGGCAGCCGTTTTTGCTTTCTTGTGTCGGTGTGTCCACATACCGTGTGATAGTGAAATTGTTTCCCCGCCGCGACGTAGCAACTTTGTCATACGAGGAAATTTTGTCTGCATTAGATGCCTATTTTAAAGAAACAGTTAATGTGGTTGCAAAACGGTATACGTTCTTTCGTACAAAACGTACGGCCGGTCAAACTAATAGGGAGTGGGTAGCAACATTGCAAGGACTTACTAGGGACTGTGCCTTTGAATGTGACTGTGGTCTTTCTTATTCAGATACAATGGTGCGTGATGCAATTGCACAGAACGTTTCTGATGTTCGCATACGGGAGCAAATATTGAAACTAGTTAATCCCTCCCTTCAACAAGTGATAGACATATTGGATAGACAGGACACACTTGACTGTGCTCAGGAATCTTTTGAAACTTCGCCAGCCGTGTGTAACATTAACCGGCCCGCTGGACGCGCTCCGCGGCCCGGTAACCGGGCCTCGCGCACGGACGCACAGCGACCGCCGCGTGCTAAGCCAGGTGTGCCGCGCCAGCCCACAAATGTAGTGAAATCATGCCCGCGGTGTGCTACTAGACATTCGCGTGAACATTGCCCGTCACGCCAAGCTATTTGCTTTTTCTGCAATAAGAAAGGACATGTTCAAAGTGTTTGCCAGAAAAAGCTCAGATCAGACAATCACAATCATTCCAGGCCCTTTGCTTCGCGCCGGAATCGAACCAAAGACACTCAGGCTCGTGGACCTTCGCCTATGGACATTCATGTCGTTAATTCCACTTCGTCCAGTGACACTTTCTCTAACAGTGACTGTGATCGTCCCACAAAAACTGTGCGTCGACGTCGCCGGAAATCACGTCAATTAGCAAGTGATTCTGTACCAGTGTCTGTTCCAATTGCACAAAACAGTCGCTCTTGTCGTCAGCAGGACAATAAACTTTTTGTGGACTTAGACTTTGAAGGCAAAGTGATCCCATTCCAGCTCGATACCGGAGCTGCAGTTTCATTGCTCAATCACGGCACGTACAAACAACTGGGCGCACCTCCGTTGCGTGCCGCAAATGTTAAGCTAACTACATATTCCGGACAGAAAATTCCTGTGTTAGGACAGTGCAGCCTTCTTGCAACATTCAAGGGACAAACAAAACTTGTGTCATTTTACGTTCTTCGTTCTTCTTCTGCAGTGAACTTATTTGGTCTAGATTTATTTAAGTTGTTTAACATGTCTATTGTAAATCAGGTCCTATCAGTGAATCAGACTGTGCCTACAGACAGTGTTTCTCGCTTATGTGACGAATTTGCAGACATTTTTGCACCGGGCTTAGGTTGCGCTAAAAACTATGAAGCACATTTAGAACTGAAGGTAAACGCGCAACCGAAATTTTTCAGGGCGCGCAATGTTCCCCACGCATTGCGTGATGAGGTCGCAAGAACGTTACACGATCTCGAATCACAGGGTGTAATTGAACGTGTGCAAGCTTCTCTCTGGGCCTCACCCTTAGTAATTTTGTCAAAACCTTCCGGAAAATTGAGACTTTGCGTGGACTTCAAGGCCACAGTGAATCCACAGCTAGTGACTGCTACTTTTCCTTTGCCCCGCCCGGAAGATCTTTTTGCTAAACTGTGCCCGGGAAAATATTTTTCAAAGTTGGACCTAGCCGATGCGTACTTGCAAATACCGGTGGACGACGAATCCCAGCGCGTATTGGTGGTTAACACGCATCTTGGATTGTACCGCTTCAAAAGACTGCCATTCGGGTGTGCATCCGCCCCTGCCTTGTTTCAGCAATATTTACAAACTATTTGTGCGTCGGTCCCTACTGCAGCAAACTATCTGGACGATATAGTGATCTCCGGACAGACAGAAGAAGATCATCTTGCGAATTTACGAACATTATTTCAGGTCTTGCGGCAAAATGGTCTTCGCTTGAGGAAGGACAAATGTGTGTTTTTTGCTCGTGACTTACCATACCTGGGACATGTCATTAATGCCCAAGGCATACATCCGAGTCCAGAGCACCTCCGTGCCATACACGACTTGCCGTCCCCTAAAAATCTGAAACAGCTACAGAGTGTGTTGGGTAAAATTAATTATTACCATAAATATGTGCGCAATGCCTCTTCCATTTCAGCTCCGCTTCATCGCTTACGCCGTAAAGGTGTTCCGTTCGTCTGGACGACGGAATGTGAACGCGCCTTTCGCCAGTTGAAATCGGCGTTGCTTTCTAATACTTGCCTTACGCCATTCGATCCCCAGAAACCCCTTTTGTTGATGGTAGATGCATCGGATTTCGGGATCGGTGCTGTGCTTGCGCACAAAGTTGGCTCCCATGATCGCCCTATTGCCTTTGCGTCCAAATTGCTCTCGTCTGCGCAAAGAAATTATTCACAGATAGAGAAAGAAGCTTTGGCTCTCGTGTTTGGTGTTACTAAGTTCCATGATTTCTTGTATGGTCGTCACTTTACCATCATCACAGACCACAAACCTTTGACATCGCTTTTTCATCCGTCCAAGCCTGTACCTCCACGTACAGCGCAGAAATTCATTCGCTGGTCTATTTTCCTCTCGCAGTACCGCTACGATATCTTGTATCGGTCCACTGCTAAGCACGGAAACGCCGATGCGTTGTCCCGTTTGCCTGTTGCTGAGGATAAAGCATTCGATTCTTCCGAACTTGCTTGCATGTTCATTGATTCGGAAACCGATGAAGTGGTCGAATCGTTTCCGATTGATTTTCGTCGTGTCGCTACAGCCACAGCTGCTGACCCTGTCCTTGCTACTGTTTTACGTTTTGTTGCTACGCAATGGCCTTTGTCAAAGTCTCGGATCGAGGATCCGTTGGTTCGCCGATTTTTTGCTCACAAGGAGAGACTTTTTGTTCGACGTGGTGTTTTGTTGTTGCGTTCTGATAATGATCAGTCCAGAGTCGTGGTCCCACGTTCGTTACAGTCCTCTGTTTTACGGCTTCTTCACCAAGGACATTGGGGTATAGTGCGAACGAAACAACTTGCTCGTCAGCACTGTACTTGGTTCGGAATCGATGCTGCGATTACGAATATGTGTTCTTCGTGCCCGGCGTGTGCCGAACAACAATCCGCACCGCCGCGGAAAGTCTTTGCATGGCCGAAAGCCACTTCCCCTTGGCAACGCTTGCACATTGATTTTGCTGGTCCATTCTGGAATGCTCGATGGTTGGTTCTGGTCGACGCCTTCAGTAATTTTCCTTTTGTTGTCCGGATGTCTTCCACGACGTCCTCCGCCACCATCCAAGCGTTGTCTGCTATCTTTTGCATTGAAGGTCTTCCGCAGACTATTGTTTCCGACAATGGCCCACAATTCATGTCCGCAGAATTCCAGTCTTTCTGCCAGGCCAATGGTATTCAACATCTGACATCCGCGCCGTTTTCGCCTCAGTCCAACGGTGCCGCTGAACGATTGGTCCGGACTTTCAAGTCACAGATGTTGAAATTGAAAGAGTCGCATTCTCGGGAGGACGCTTTGTTGCTCTTTTTGTCTTCGTATCGCTCTCAGCCCCGAGATGGTCGCTCGCCGGCTGAGTTGCTCCACGGTCGTCCTCATCGCACCTTGATGTCTTTGCTGCATCCGCCGCATCAGGTTCCTGCGCAGCGGCAGACTCCTGCTTTTGCTCCAGGCGACGTTGTGTTTTATCGCAACTATCGAGGTTCAGGGCGTTGGCTCGCAGGGCGCATTCTTAGCTGCCTCGGCCGCGCGATGTATTTGGTTTTGGGGGCCTCTGGTGAGGTGCGTCGGCATCTCAATCAGCTGCGCCTCTGTCGTCGCTCGGGTTCTGCCGCTCCCCGTCTGCTTTCAGCGACGGTGCCGTCCGGTCAGCGCCCTGGGGACCCATCTACTGGCTCGCCTCATCCCCAGGTGTTACCGACGATGCCTTCCATTCTGCCCCATGGCGACGCGCCGCCGCCGCCGCAGCAGCAGCAGCAGCAGCCGCCGCCGCCGCCGACCGCATTCGACGCTTCGTTGCAGCCGCCAAGCGCCTCCCAGGGTCACGCGCCGCCGATCGCTTCCCGTGACCAGCTGTCCGCCGCCATGGAACTCCCGCCCGCTCCGGACCACGTGACGTCATCGCGCGTCGGCTACCCCGACGCAATGGAGGTCGACACTTCGGCCCCTCATGTCTCTTTACGGGCGCATACACCGCATGTTGACGTGCACCCTGGACTAGTTTTGCAGGCGTTTCCTAGCTCCCCTCGGACCGGATGGCCGGGTGCGGGTGGCACAGCCTCGCCTGTTGTTAGGCTCCCCACCTCATCGCATACGTCAACATGTGGTCCTCCCCACGGCGGGCGGAAGCCTTATCTCACGACCGTTCGCCGATTTGCGGGGGAGGAATGTGGTGTCACCGCCAGACACCACACTTGCTAGGTGGTAGTTTAAATCGGCCGCGGTCCATGTAGTACATGTCGGACCCGCGTGTCGCCACTGTAATCGCAGACCTAGCGCCACCACCAAGGCAGGTCTCGTGATACGAGAGAGGACTCGACCCCAGTTGTACGAGAACCAAGCTACCGACCAGTTGTACGCGAACCTAGCTATCGCCCAGTTGTACGAAGCCTTTCTCTCTCATTAGCCGAGAGACAGAATAGCCATCAGAAGTTAATGGCTACGAACTAGCAAGGAGCCATTTGTATCAGTGCCTATAGCTTACGAGTATTCAAGAGAGATGTATTCCAAGGAATTAATAAAAGATAAGTAAAAAGCATCTACATACTTTTCTTCTTATTCATTCATAAGTTTTTATGTTCCAGACTTCACGCCCGTCTGCTTATTGCCGTTCGTGCACTATCGGCCACAGCGTTAGTTTAGCGTGCCTTTCTTTTGGCTACTACCGTGTGGCGTAACAGTCTTGTTACGTCACTACATAACGTTTCAATGGAAACGAAAGGATTTTCTTTTGGGATACGACTATCTTCTTTGCCGATGCACTATTCCTTCTTTACTGCATCCCTCGCTCCCTCACATTTACGAATTAACACAAAAATTGCGTCGCTATGAAATACTGTGTGTTCTATGACTTCTCCTTCTAAATCGAGTAACGTTTCTGTGGAAACGACAGTATTTTCTTTTGGGATTCGAGTATCTCCTTTCCGATGCCCTATTCCTTCTTTACTGCATCCCTCGTTCCCTCACATTGACGATTTAACACAGAAATTGCGTCGCTATGAAATACTATGGGTTCTACGACATCTCCTTCTAAATCGTGTCACGTTTCTATGGAAACGACAGGATTATCATTTGGGATAATAGTGTCTCCTTTCCGATGCACTATTCCTTCATTACTGCATCGCCCGCTCTCTCACTTTCACGAATTAACACAGGAATTGCCTCGCTATGAAATACTATTGGTTCTATATCATTTCCTTGTAAATCTTGTAACGGATCTATGGAAACGACAGGATTTTCTTTTGGGATACAACTATCTCCTTTCCGATGCATATTTCCTTCTTTACTGCATTCCTCGCGTCCTCACGTTGGCGAATTAACACAGATATTGCGTCGCTATGAAATACTACGGGTTCTACGACATCTCCTTCTAAATCGTGTCACGTTTCTATGGAAACGACAGGATTATCATTTGGGATAATAGTGTCTCCTTTCCGATGCACTATTCCTTCATTACTGCATCGCCCGCTCTCTCACTTTCACGAATTAACACAGGAATTGCCTCGCTATGAAATACTATTGGTTCTATATCATTTCCTTGTAAATCTTGTAACGGATCTATGGAAACGACAGGATTTTCTTTTGGGATACAACTATCTCCTTTCCGATGCATATTTCCTTCTTTACTGCATTCCTCGCGTCCTCACGTTGGCGAATTAACACAGAAATTGCGTCGCTATGAAATACTACGGGTTCTATGACCTCTACTTCTAAATCGAGTAACGTATCAATGGAAACGACAGTATTTTCTTATAGGTTACGACTATCTCCTTTCCGAAGCACTACTGTTTCCTTACTGCATCCCTCGCTACCTCACATTGACGAATTAACACAGAAATTCCGTCGCTATGAAATACTATGTATCCGATGACATCTCCTTCTAAATGGAGTAAAGTTTCTATGGAGGCGGCAGGATTTTCTTTTGGGATACGACTATTTAATTCCCGATGCACTATTCCTGCTTAACTGCTTCCCTCGCTACCTCACATTGACGAATTAACACAGAAATTGCGTCGCTAATAAATACTATGGGTTCTATGACTTCTCCTTCTAAATCGAGTAACGTTTCTATGGAAACGACAGGATTTTCTTTTGGGATACGACTATCTCCTTTCCGATGCAGTATTCCTTCTTTACCGCATCCCTCAATACCTCACTTTGACGAATTAACACAGAAATTGCGGTGCTATGAAATACTATGGGTTCTATGACATCTCCATCTAAAACGAGTAATGTTTCTTTTAACACGACAGTAATTTCTTTTGGAATGCGAGTATCTCTTTCCGATGCACTATTCCTTCTTTACTGCATCCCTCGCTCCCTCACATTGACGAATTAACACAGAAATAGCGTCACTATGAAATACTATGGATTCTATGTCATCTCCATCCAAATCGAGTAACGTTTCTTTGGAAACGACAGTAATTTCTTTTGGGATGCGAGTATCTCCTTTCCGATGCACTATTCCTTCTTTACTGCACTCCTCGCGCCCCCACATTCACGATTAACACAGGAATTGCGTCGGTATGAAATACTATGGATTCTATGACATCTTCTAAATCGAGTAACGTTTCTATGGAAACTATAGGATTTTCTTTTGGGATAGGTGTATCTCCTTTCCGATGCACTATTCCTTCTTTACTGCATCCCTCGCTCCCTCACATTGACGAATTAAAACAGAAATTGCCTCGCTATGAAATACTATGGATTCTATGACATCTTCTAAATCGAGTAACGTTGCTATGGAAACGAAAGGATTTTCTTTTGGGATAGGAGTATCACCTGTCCGATGCACTATTCCTTCTGTACTGCATTCCTCGCGACCTTACATTGGAGATTTAACACAGAGATTGCGTCGCTATGAAATACTATGGGTTCTATGACCTCTCCATCTAAATCGAGTAACGTCTCTATGGGAACAACAGGACTTTCTTTCGGGATAGGACTATCTCCTTTCCGATGCACTATTCCTCCTTTACAGCATCCCTCCCTTCCTCACATCGACGAATTATCACAGTAATTGCATCGCTATGAGATCCTATGGGTTCTATGACTTCTCCTTCTAAATCGAGTAACGTTTCTATGGAAACGAAAGGATTCTCTTTTGGGATACGAGTATCTCCTTTCTGATGCACTATTCCTTCTTTACTGCATCCCACGCTCCGTCACATTGACGACCTAACACAGAAGTTGAGGGGCAATGAAATACTATGCGTTCTATGGCTTCTCCTTCTATATCGAATTACGTTTCTATGGAAGCGACAGGATTTTCTTACGGGATACGACTATCTCCTTTTCGATGCACTATTCCTCCTTTACTGCATCAATCGGTCCCTCACATTGGCGAATTAACACAGAAATTGCGTCGCTATCAAATACTATGGGTTCTATGACTTCTCCTTCTAAATCGAGTAACGTTTCTATGGAAACGACAGAATTTTCTTTTGGGACACGAGTCTCTCCTTTCCGATGCACTATTCCTTCTATACTGCATTCCTCGCGCTCTCACATTGACGAATTAACGCAGAAATTGCTCCGCTATGAAATACTATGGGTTCTATGACCTCTCCTTCTAAATCGAGTAACCTTTCTAAGGAAACGACAGGATTTTCTTACTTTTGGGGTTCGAGTATCTCCTTTCCGATGCACTATTGCTTCTTTACTGCATCCCTCGCTCCCTCACATTGAGAACTTGACACAGATATTGCGTCGCTATGAAATACTATGTGTTCTATGACTTCTCCCTATAAATCTAGTAACGTTTCTATGGAAACGAAAGGATTTTCTTTTGGGATACGACTATCTCCTTTCCGATGATCTATCCCATCTTTACTGCATCCCTCGCTCCCTCACATTGACGGATTATCACATAAGTTGCGTCGCTATGAAATACTATGTGTTTGCCGGCCGAAGTGGCCGTGCGGTTAAAAGCGCTGCAGTCGGGAACCGCAAGACCGCTACGGTCGCAGGTTCGAATCCTGCCTCGGGCATGGATGTTTGTGATGTCCTTAGGTTAGTTAGGTTTAACTAGTTCTAAGTTCTAGGGGACTAATGACCTCAGCAGTTGAGTCCCATAGTGCTCAGAGCCATTTTTTGAAATACTATGTGTTCGATGTCATCGCCTTCTAGATGGAGTAAAATTTATATGGAAACGACAGGATTTTTTTCGAGATACGACTATTTAATTTCCGATGCACTATTCCTTCTTTACTGCATCCCTTGCTACCTCAAATTGACGAATTAACACAGAAAATGCGTCGCTATGAAATACTATAAGTTCGATGACATCTCCTTCTTCATGGAGTAAAGTTTCAATGGAAACGACAGGATTTTCTTTTGGGATACGACTATCTAATTTCCGAAGCACTAAGCCTGCTTTCCTGCATCCCTCGCTCCGTCACATTGACGAATTAACACAGTAATTGCGTCGCTATGAGATACAATGGGTTCAATGACTTCTCCTTCTAAATCGAGTAACGTATCTATGGAAACGACAGTATTTTCTTTTGAGATTCGAGTATCTCCTTTCCGTTGCACTATTCCTCCTTTACAGCATCCCTCGCTCCCTCACTTTGACGAATTAACACAGAAAATGCGTCGCTATGAAATACTATGGGTTCTGTGACCTCTCCTTCTAAATCGAGTATCGTTTCTATGGAAACGAAAGGATTTTCTTTTGGGATACGACTATCTCCTTTCCGATGAACTATCGCATCATTACTGCATCCCTCGCTCCCTCACATTGACGGATTATCACATAAGTTGCGTCGCTATGAAATACTATGTGTTCGATGACATCGCCTTCTAGATGGAGTAAAATTCATATGGAAACGACAGGATTTTTTTTTTGAGATACGACTATTTAATTTCCGATGCACTATTCCTTCTTTATTGCACCCCTTGCTACCTCACATTGACGAATAAACACAGAAATTGCGTCGCTATGAAATACTATGTGTTCGATGACATCTCCTTCTAAATGGAGTAAAGTTTCAATGGAAACGACAGGATTTTCTTTTGGGATACGCCTATCTAATTTTTGATGCACTAATCCTGCTTTACTGCAACCCTCGCTCCCTCGCATTGGTGAATTAACACAGAAATTGCGTCGCTATGAATTACAATGTGTTCTTTGGCTTCTCCATCTAAATCGTCTAACGTTTCTATCTAAATTACAGAATTTTCTTTGGGATTAGAGTAACTCTTTTCCGATGCTCTATTTCTTCTTTACTACATCCCTCGCTCCCTCACATTGACGAATGAACACAGAAATGGCGTCGCTATGAAATACTATGGGTTCTATGACATCTCCTTCTAAATCGAGTAACATTTCTATGGAAACGACAGGATTTTTTTTGGGATACGACTATCGCCTTTCCGAAGCACTATTCCATCTTAACTGCATCCCTCGCTACCTCACATTGACGATTTAACACAGATATTGCGTCGCTATGAAATGGGATACGACTATCTCCTTTCCGAAGCACTATTCCATCTTAACTGCATACCTCGCTACCTCACATTGACGATTTAACACAGAAATTGCGTCGTTATGAAATACTATGTGTTCGATGTCATTACCTGTTAATGGAGTAAAGTTTCTATGGAAACGACAGGATTTTCTTTTGGGATTCGACTATCTGATATCCGATCCTATGTTCCTGCTTTACAGCATCCCTCGCTCCCTCACATTGACGAATTAACACAGAAATTGCGTCGCTATGAAAAACTATGGGTTCTATGACATCACCTTGGAAATCGAGTAATGTTTCATTGGAAACGAAAGGATTTTCTTTTCGGACACGACTGCCGCCTTTCCGATGCACTATTCCATCTTTACTGCACTCCTCCCGCCCTCACATAGACAAATTAACACAGAGATTTCGTCACTATGAAATACTATGGGTTCTATGACAACTTCTAAATCGAGTAACGTTTCTATGGAAACGACAGTATTTTCTTTTGCGATTAGAGTATCTCCTGTCCGATGCACTATTCCTTCTTTACTGAAACCCTGGCTCCCTCACATTGACGAATTAACAAGAAATTGCGTCGCTATGAAATACTATGGGTTCTATGACCTCTACTTCTAAATCGAGTAACGTCTCCATTTAAACGACAGGATTTTCATTTGGGATACGAGTATCTTCTTTCCGATACACTATAAATTCTTTACCGCATCCCCCACTCCCTCACATTGACGAAATAACACAGGAATAGCGTCACTGTGTAATACAATGTGTTCTGTGACATCTCCTTCTAAATCGAGTAACGTTTCTGTGGAAACGACAGGATTATTTTTTCGGATACGAGAATCTCCTTTCCGAAGCACTATTCCTTCTGTACTGCATCCCTCGCTCCCTCACATTCAAGCATTAACACAGGAATTGCCTCGCTATGAAACAGTATGGGTTCTATGACATCACCTTGTAAATCGAGTAATGTTTCATTGGAAACGAAAGGATTTTCTTTTCGGAGACGACTGCCTCTTTTCCGATGCACTATTCCTTCTTTACTGCATTCCTCGCGCCCTCACATCGACGAATTAACAAAGAAATTGCGCCGCTATGAAATACTATGTGTTCTATAACACCTTCTAAACCGATTAACTTTTATTTGGAAACGACAGGATTTTCTTTTCGGATACGACTGTCTCCTTTCCGTTGCACTATTCCTTCTTTACCGCATCCCTCGCTCCCTCACATTCACGAATTAACACAGAAATTGCGGGGCTATGAAATACTGTGGGTTCTATGACTTCTCCTACTAAATCGAAAACGTTCTTATGGAAACGACTGGATTTTCTTATGGGATACGAGTATATCCTTTCCGATGCAGTATTCCTTCTTTACTGCATCCCTCGCTCACCCAAATTGACGAATCTACACAGAAATTGCGTCGCTATGATATACAATGGGTTCTATGACATCTCCTTCTAAATCGAGTAACGTTTCAATGGAAACGAAAGGATTTTCATTTGGGATACGACTATCTTCTTTGCCGATGCACTATTCCTTCTTTACTGCATCCCTCGCTCCCTCACATTTACGAATTAACACAAAAATTGCGTCGCTATGAAATACTGTGTGTTCTATGACTTCTCCTTCTAAATCGAGTAACGTTTCTGTGGAAACGACAGTATTTTCTTTTGGGATTCGAGTATCTCCTTTCCGATGCCCTATTCCTTCTTTACTGCATCCCTCGCTCCCTCACATTGACGATTTAACACAGAAATTGCGTCGCTATGAAATACTATGGGTTCTACGACATCTCCTTCTAAATCGTGTCACGTTTCTATGGAAACTACAGGATTATCATTTGGGATAATAGTGTCTCCTTTCCGATGCACTATTCCTTCATTACTGCATCGCTCGCTCTCTCACTTTCACGAATTAACACAGGAATTGCCTCGCTATGAAATACTATTGGTTCTATATCATTTCCTTGTAAATCTTGTAACGGATCTATGGAAACGACAGGATTTTCTTTAGGGGATACAACTATCTCCTTTCCGATGCATATTTCCTTCTTTACTGCATTCCTCGCGTCCTCACGTTGGCGAATTAACACAGAAATTGCGTCGCTATGAAATACTACGGGTTCTATGACCTCTACTTCTAAATCGAGTAACGTATCAATGGAAACGACAGTATTTTCTTATAGGTTACGACTATCTCCTTGCCGAAGCACTATTGTTTCCTTACTGCATCCCACGCTACCTCACATTGACGAATTAACACAGAAATTCCGTCGCTATGAAATACTATGTATCCGATGACATCTCCTTCTAAATGGAGTAAAGTTTCTATGGAGGCGGCAGGATTTTCTTTTGGGATACGACTATTTAATTCCCGATGCACTATTCCTGCTTAACTGCTTCCCTCGCTACCTCACATTGACGAATTAACACAGAAATTGCGTCGCTAATAAATACTATGGGTTCTATGACTTCTCCTTCTAAATCGAGTAACGTTTCTATGGAAACGAAAGGATTTTCTTTTGGGATAGGAGTATCACCTGTCCGATGCACTATTCCCTCTTTACTGCATTCCTCGCGACCTTACATTGGAGATTTAACACAGAGATTGCGTCGCTATGAAATACTATGGGTTCTATGACCTCTCCATCTAAATCGAGTAACGTCTCTATGGGAACAACAGGACTTTCTTTCGGGATAGGACTATCTCCTTTCCGATGCACTATTCCTTCTTCACTGCATCCCTTGCTTCATCACATTGACGAATTAACACAGAAACTGCTTCGGTATCAAATACTATGGGATCTATGACATCTTCTAAATCGAGTAACATTTTTATGGAAACGACAGGAATTTCTTTTGGGATAGGAGTATCTGCTTTCAGATGCACTATTCCTTCTTTGCTGCATCCCTCGCTCCCCCACATTGAAGAATTAACACAGAAATTGCGTCGCTATGAAACACTTTGCTTTCTATGATATCTCCTTCTAAATCGAGTAACGTCTCTATTGATACGACAGGATTTTCTTTTGGGATACGAGTAACTCCTTTCCGATGCATTATTCCCTCGTTACTGCATCCCTCGCTCCCTCACATTGACGAACTAACTTATAAATTGCGTCGCTATAACATACAATGTGTTCTATGACCTCTCCTTCTACATCGATTAACGTTTCTATGGGAACGACAGGATTGTCTTTTGGGATACGGCTAGCTAGTATGCCGATGCATTCTTCCTTCTTTACTGCATCCCTCGCTTCTTCACATTGACGAATTAACAGAGAAATAGCGTCGCTATGAATTACTATGGGTTCTATGAATTCTCCTACTAAATCGGGTAACGTTTCTATGGAAACGACAGGATTTTCTTTTGGGATACGAGTACCTCCTTTTCGATGCGCTATTCCTTCTTTACTGCATCCCTCGCTCCCTCACATTGACGAATTAACAGAGAAATTCCGTCGCTATGTGATACTATGGGTTCTGTGACTTCTCCTTCTAAATCGAGTAACGTTTCTATGGAAACGACAGAATTTTCTTTTGGGACACGAGTCTCTCCTTTCCGATGCACTATTCCTTCTATACTGCATTCCTCGCGCCCTCACATTGACGAATTAACGCAGAAATTGCTCCGCTATGAAATACTATGGGTTCTATGACCTCTCCTTCTAAATCGAGTAACCTTTCTAAGGAAACGACAGGATTTTCTTACTTTTGGGGTTCGAGTATCTCCTTTCCGATGCACTATTGCTTCTTTACTGCATCCCTCGCTCCTTCACATTGACGACTTGACACAGATATTGCGTCGCTATGAAATACTATGTGTTCTATGACTTCTCCCTCTAAATCTAGTAACGTTTCTATGGAAACGAAAGGATTTTCTTTTGGGATACGACTATCTCCTTTCCGATGATCTATCCCATCTTTACTGCATCCCTCGCTCCCTCACATTGACGGATTATCACATAAGTTGCGTCGCTATGAAATACTATGTGTTTGCCGGCCGAAGTGGCCGTGCGGTTAAAAGCGCTGCAGTCGGGAACCGCAAGACCGCTACGGTCGCAGGTTCGAATCCTGCCTCGGGCATGGATGTTTGTGATGTCCTTAGGTTAGTTAGGTTTAACTAGTTCTAAGTTCTAGGGGACTAATGACCTCAGCAGTTGAGTCCCATAGTGCTCAGAGCCATTTTTTGAAATACTATGTGTTCGATGTCATCGCCTTCTAGATGGAGTAAAATTTATATGGAAACGACAGGATTTTTTTCGAGATACGACTATCTAATTTCCGATGCACTATTCCTTCTTTACTGCATCCCTTGCTACCTCAAATTGACGAATTAACACAAAAATTGCGTCGCTATGAAATACTGTGTGTTCTATGACTTCTCCTTCTAAATCGAGTAACGTTTCTGTGGAAACGACAGTATTTTCTTTTGGGATTCGAGTATCTCCTTTCCGATGCCCTATTCCTTCTTTACTGCATCCCTCGCTCCCTCACATTGACGATTTAACACAGAAATTGCGTCGCTATGAAATACTATGGGTTCTACGGCATCTCGTTATAAATCGTGTCCCGTTTCTATGGAAACGACAGGATTATCATTTGGGATAATAGTGTCTCCTTTCCGATGCACTATTCCTTCATTACTGCATCGCTCGCTCTCTCACTTTCACGAATTAACACAGGAATTGCGTCGCTATGAAATACTATTGGTTCTATATCATTTCCTTGTAAATCTTGTAACGGATCTATGGAACCGACAGGATTTTCTTTTGGGATACAACTAAATCCTTTCCGATGCATATTTCCTTCTTTACTGCATTCCTCGTGTCCTCACGTTGGCGAATTAACACAGAAATTGCGTCGCTACGAAATACTATGTATCCGATGACATCTCCTTCTAAATGGAGTAAAGTTTCTATGGAGGCGGCAGGATTTTCTTTTGGGATACGACTATTTAGTTCCCGATGCACTATTCCTGCTTAACTGCTTCCCTCGCTACCTCACATTGACGAATTAACACAGAAATTGCGTCGCTAATAAATACTATGGGTTCTATGACTTCTCCTTCTAAATCGAGTAACGTTTCTATGGAAACGACAGGATTTTCTTTTGGGATACGACTATCTCCTTTCCGATGCAGTATTCCTTCTTTACCGCATCCCTCAATACCTCACTTTGACGAATTAACACAGAAATTGCGGGGCTATGAAATACTATGGGTTCTATGACATCTCCATCTAAAACGAGTAATGTTTCTTTTAACACGACAGTAATTTCTTTTGGAATGCGAGTATCTCTTTCCGATGCACTATTCCTTCTTTACTGCATCCCTCGCTCCCTCACATTGACGAATTAACACAGAAATAGCGTCACTATGAAATACTATGGATTCTATGTCATCTCCATCCAAATCGAGTAACGTTTTTTTGGAAACGACGGTAATTTCTTTTGGGATGTGAGTATCTCCTTTCCGATGCACTATTCCTTCTTTACTGCACTCCTCGCGCCCCCACATTCACGATTAACACAGGAATTGCGTCGGTATGAAATACTATGGATTCTATGACATCTTCTAAATCAAGTAACGTTTCTATGGAAACTACAGGATTTTCTTTTGGGATAAGTGTATCTCCTTTCCGATGCACTATTCCTTCTTTACTGCATCCCACGCTCCCTCACATTGACGAATTAACACAGAAATTGCCTCGCTATGAAATACTATGGATTCTATGACATCTTCTAAATCGAGTAACGTTGCTATGGAAACGAAAGGATTTTCTTTTGGGATAGGAGTATCACCTGTCCGATGCACTATTCCTTCTTTACTGCATTCCTCGCGACCTTACATTGGAGATTTAACACAGAGATTGCGTCGCTATGAAATACTATGTGTTCTATGACCTCTCCATCTAAATCGAGTAACGTCTCTATGGGAACAACAGGACTTTCTTTCGGGATAGGACAATCTCCTTTCCGATGCACTATTCCTTCTTCACTGCATCCCTTGCTTCATCACATTGACGAATTAACACAGAAACTGCTTCGGTATCAAATACTATGGGATCTATGACATCTTCTAAATCGAGTAACATTTCTATGGAAACGACAGGAATTTCTTTTGGGATAGGAGTATCTGCTTTCAGATGCACTATTCCTTCTTTGCTGCATCCCTCGCTCCCCCACATTGACGAATTAACACAGAAATTGCGTCGCTATGAAACACTTTGCTTTCTATGATATCTCCTTCTAAATCGAGTAACGTCTCTATTGATACGACAGGATTTTCTTTTGGGATACGAGTAACTCCTTTCCGATGCATTATTCCCTCGTTACTGCATCCCTCGCTCCCTCACATTGACGAACTAACTTATAAATTGCGTCGCTATAAAATACAATGTGTTCTATGACCTCTCCTTCTACATCGAGTAACGTTTCTATGGGAACGACAGGATTGTCTTTTGGGATACGGCTAGCTAGTATGCCGATGCACTCTTCCTTCTTTACTGCATCCCTCGCTTCTTCACATTGACGAATTAACAGAGAAATAGCGTCGCTATGAATTACTACAGGTTCTATGAATTCTCCTACTAAATCGGGTAACGTTTCTATGGAAACGACAGGATTTTCTTTTGGGATACGAGTACCTCCTTTTCGATGCGCTATTCCTTCTTTACTGCATCCCTCGCTCCCTCACATTGACGAATTAACAGAGAAATTCCGTCGCTATGTGATACTATGGGTTCTGTGACTTCTCCTTCTAAATCGAGTAACGTTTCTGTGGTGTCACCGCCAGACACCACACTTGCTAGGTGGTAGTTTAAATCGGCCGCGGTCCATGTAGTACATGTCGGACCCGCGTGTCGCCACTGTGTAATCGCAGACCTAGCGCCACCACCAAGGCAGGTCTCGTGATACGAGAGAGCACTCGCCCCAGTTGTACGAGAACCTAGCTACCGCCCAGTTGTACGAGAACCTAGCTACCGACCAGATGTACGAAGCCTTTCTCTCTCCTTAGCCGAGAGACAGAATAGCCATCAGCTAAGTAAATGGCTACGAACTAGCAAGGCGCCATGAGCCATACAGTGATTGTACTTAAAGTCTCCTGTGTATCGTCAAGATCGATGTACCACAATGATATTAAAGATAAGTATTAATCCTGCTCCGTACTTTTCTTCCTAACATTAATTACGTATCCTGTTCCAGTACATCACGCCCGTCTGCGTTAGTCTAGCGTGCATTTTCAGCCATCTCAACTTCACGGTGTCGGCCCAGCTACCGACACAACATTGGCGACGATTTAAAGTGTTCTTTCTGATTGCTTACATTTAATTGTGTCATGGCTTCGCCACATTCCCCAGATGTACTGTCCGAATTTTATCGCTTGCAGAATCAGCAGACGCAGGCGTTACTGGATGCCCTTGGACAGCTCGTCCAGGGTCAACGTACCATTCACACCGATGCGGCCGCCGCTTCTTCGCTACCGCTGCCACTAAACGCTGTTGCACCTCCCTTTCGACCATACGTGGCAGCCGATGAGACCTGGCACGAGTGGTCTCGCCAGTTCAACTTTCATCTAGCAGCCTACAGAATTCAAGGTAATGAGCGGCAGCCGTTTTTGCTTTCTTGTGTCGGTGTGTCCACATACCGTGTGATAGTGAAATTGTTTCCCCGACGAGACGTAGCAACTCTGTCCTACGAGGAAATTTTGTCTGCATTAGATGCCTATTTCAAAGAAACAGTTAATGTGGTTGCAAAACGGTATACGTTCTTTCGTACAAAACGTACGGCCGGTCAAACTAATAGGGAGTGGGTAGCAACATTGCAAGGACTTACTAGGGACTGTGCCTTTGAATGTGACTGTGGTCTTTCTTATTCAGATACAATGGTGCGTGATGCAATTGCACAGAACGTTTCTGATGTTCGCATACGGGAGCAAATTTTGAAACTAGTTAATCCCTCCCTTCAACAAGTGATAGACATATTGGATAGACAGGACACACTTGACTGTGCTCAGGAATCTTTTGAAACTTCGCCAGCTGTGTGTAACATTAACCGGCCCGCCGGGCGCGCTCGCGCAACGCGGCCCGGTCAACTGCCCTCGCGGCCGTCCGCACAGCTGCCGCCGCGCGCTAAGCCAGGTGTGCCGCGCCAGCACACACATGTAGTGAAATCATGCCCGCGGTGTGCTACTCGACATTCGCGTGAACATTGCCCGTCACGCCAAGCTATTTGCTTTTTCTGCAATAAGAAAGGACATGTTCAAAGTG
The DNA here is from genome assembly GCF_021461385.2 of Schistocerca piceifrons. Classification (NCBI taxonomy): domain Eukaryota; kingdom Metazoa; phylum Arthropoda; class Insecta; order Orthoptera; family Acrididae; genus Schistocerca; species Schistocerca piceifrons. Next base: position 4,619,677 of record NW_025728274.1, read on the forward strand.
TTTGCCAGAAAAAGCTCAGATCAGACAATCACAATCATTCCAGGCCCTTTGCTTCGCGCCGGAATCGAACCAAGGACACTCAGGCTCGTGGACCTTCGCCTATGGACATTCATGTCGTTAATTCCGCTTCGTCCGGTGACACTGTCTCTAACAGTAACTGTGTTCGTCCCACAAAAACTGTGCGTCGACGTCGCCGGAAATCACGTCAATTAGCAAGTGATTCTGTACCAGTGTCTGTTCCAATTGCACAAAACAGTCGCTCTTGTCGTCAGCAGAACAATAAACTTTTTGTGGACTTAGACTTTGAAGGCAAAGTGATACCATTCCAGCTCGATACCGGAGCTGCAGTTTCATTGCTCAATCACGACACGTACAAACAACTGGGCAAACCTCCGTTGCGTTCCGCAAATGTTAAGCTAACTACATATTCCGGACAGAAAATTCCTGTGTTAGGACAGTGCAGCCTTCTTGCAACATACAAGGGACAAACAAAACTTGTGTCATTTTACGTTCTTCGTTCTTCTTCTGCAGTGAACTTGTTTGGTCTAGATTTATTTCAGTTGTTTAACATGTCTATTGTAAATCAGGTCCTATCAATGAATCAGACTGTGCCTACAGACAGTGTTTCTCGGCTCTGTGACGAATTTGCAGACATTTTTGCACCGGGCTTAGGTTGCGCTAAAAACTATGAAGCACATTTAGAACTGAAGGTAAACGCGCAACCGAAATTTTTCAGGGCGCGCAATGTTCCCCACGCATTGCGTGATGAGGTCGCAAGAACGTTACACGATCTCGAATCACAGGGTGTAATTGAACGTGTGCAAGCTTCTCTCTGGGCCTCACCCTTAGTCATTTTGCCAAAACCTTCCGGAAAATTGAGACTTTGCGTGGACTTCAAGGCCACAGTGAATCCACAGCTAGTGACTGCTACTTTTCCTTTGCCCCGCCCGGAAGATCTTTTTGCTAAACTGTGCCCGGGAAAATATTTTTCAAAGTTGGACCTAGCCGATGCGTACTTGCAAATACCGGTGGACGACGAATCCCAGCGCGTATTGGTGGTTAACACGCATCTTGGATTGTACCGCTTCAAAAGACTGCCTTTCGGGTGTGCATCCGCCCCTGCCTTGTTTCAGCAATATTTACAAACTATTTGTGCGTCGGTCCCTACTGCAGCAAACTATCTGGACGATATAGTGATCTCCGGACAGACAGAAGAAGATCATCTTGCGAATTTACGAACATTATTTCAGGTCTTGCGGCAAAATGGTCTTCGCTTGAGGAAGGACAAATGTGTGTTTTTTGCTCGTGACTTACCATACCTGGGACATGTCATTAATGCCCAAGGCATACATCCGAGTCCAGAGCACCTCCGTGCCATACAAGACTTGCCGTCCCCTCAAAATCTCAAACAGCTACAGAGTGTGTTGGGTAAAATTAATTATTACCATAAATATGTGCGCAATGCCTCTTCCATTTCAGCTCCGCTTCATCGCTTACGCCGTAAAGGTGTTCCGTTCGTCTGGACGACGGAATGTGAACGCGCCTTTCGCCAGTTGAAATCGGCGTTGCTTTCTAATACTTGCCTTACGCCTTTCGATCCCCAGAAACCCCTTTTGTTGATGGTAGATGCATCGGATTTCGGGATCGGTGCTGTGCTTGCGTACAAAGTTGGCTCACATGATCGCCCTATTGCCTTTGCGTCCAAATTGCTCTCGTCTGCGCAAAGAAATTATTCACAGATAGAGAAAGAAGCTTTGGCTCTCGTGTTTGGTGTTACTAAGTTCCATGATTTCTTATATGGTCGTCACTTTACCATCATCACCGACCACAAACCTTTGACATCGCTTTTTCATCCGACCAAGCCTGTACCTCCACGTACAGCGCAGAAATTCATTCGCTGGTCTATTTTCCTCTCGCAGTACCGCTACGATATCTTGTATCGGTCCACTGCTAAGCACGGAAACGCCGATGCGTTGTCCCGTTTGCCTGTTGCTGAGGATAAAGCATTCGATTCTTCCGAACTTGCTTGCATGTTCATTGATTCGGAAACTGATGAAGTGGTCGAATCGTTTCCGATTGATTTTCGTCGTGTCGCTACAGCCACAGCTGCTGACCCTGTCCTTGCTACTGTTTTACGTTTTGTTGCTACGCAATGGCCTTTGTCAAAGTCTCGGATCGAGGATCCGTTGGTTCGCCGATTTTTTGCTCACAAGGAGAGACTTTTTGTTCGACGTGGTGTTTTGTTGTTGCGTTCTGATAATGATCAGTCCAGAGTCGTGGTCCCACGTTCGTTACAGTCCTCTGTTTTACGGCTTCTTCATCAAGGACATTGGGGTATAGTGCGAACGAAACAACTTGCTCGTCAGCACTGTACTTGGTTCGGAATCGATGCTGCGATTACGAATATGTGTTCTTCGTGCCCGGCGTGTGCCGAACAACAGTCCGCACCGCCGCGGAAAGTCTTTGCGTGGCCAAAAGCCACTTCCCCTTGGCAACGCTTGCACATTGATTTTGCTGGTCCATTCTGGAATGCTCGATGGTTGGTTCTGGTCGACGCCTTCAGTAATTTTCCTTTTGTTGTCCGGATGTCTTCCACGACGTCCTCCGCCACCATCCAAGCGTTGTCTGCTATCTTTTGCATTGAAGGTCTTCCGCAGACTATTGTTTCCGACAATGGCCCACAATTCATGTCCGCAGAATTCCAGTCTTTCTGCCAGGCCAATGGTATTCAACATCTGACATCCGCGCCGTTTTCGCCTCAGTCCAACGGTGCCGCTGAACGATTGGTCCGGACTTTCAAGTCACAGATGTTGAAATTGAAAGAGTCGCATTCTCGGGAGGACGCATTGTTGCTCTTTTTGTCTTCGTATCGCTCTCAGCCCCGAGATGGTCGCTCGCCGGCTGAGTTGCTCCACGGTCGTCCTCATCGCACCTTGATGTCTTTGCTGCATCCGCCGCATCAGGTTCCTGTGCAGCGGCAGACTCCTGCTTTTGCTCCAGGCGACGTTGTATTTTATCGCAACTATCGCGGTTCACGGCGTTGGCTCGCAGGGCGCATTCTTCGCTGCCTCGGCCGCGCGATGTATTTGGTTTTGGGGGCCTCTGGTGAGGTGCGTCGGCATCTCAATCAGCTGCGCCTCTGTCGTCGCTCGGGTTCTGCCGCTCCCCGTCTGCTTTCAGCGACGGTGCCGTCCGGTCAGCGCCCTGGGGACCCATCTACTGGCTCGCCTCATCCCCAGGTGTTACCGACGATGCCTTCCATTTTGCCCCATGGCGACGCGCCGCCGCCGCCGCAGCAGCAGCAGCTGCAGCAGCCGCCGCCGCCGACGACCGCATTCGACGCTTCGTTGCAGCCGCCAAGCGCCTCCCAGGGTCACGCGCCGCCGATCGCTTCCCGTGACCAGCTGTCCTCCGCCATGGAACGCCCGCCCGCTCCGGACCACATGACGTCATCGCGCGTCGGCTACCCCGACGCCATGGACGTCGACCCTTTAGTACCTCCTGTCTCTTTACGGGCGCATACACCGCATGTTGACGTGCACCCGGGACTAGTTTTGCAGGCGTTTCCTAGCTCCCCTCGGACCGGATGGCCGGGTGCGGGTGGCACAGCCTCGCCTGTTGTTAGGCTCCCCACCTCATCGCATACGTCAACATGTGGTCCTCCCCACGGCGGGCGGAAGCCTTATTACACGACCGTTCGCCGATTTGCGGGGGAGGAATGTGGTGTCACCGCCAGACACCACACTTGCTAGGTGGTAGTTTAAATCGGCCGCGGTCCATGTAGTACATGTCGGACCCGCGTGTCGCCACTGTGATCGCAGACCTAGCGCCACCACCAAGGCAGGTCTCGTGATACGAGAGTGGACTCGACCCCAGTTGTACGAGAACCAAGCTACCGCCCAGTTGTACGCGAACCTAGCTATCGCCCAGTTGTACGAAGCCTTTCTCTCTCATTAGCCGAGAGACAGAATAGCCATCAGAAGTTAATGGCTACGAACTAGCAAGGAGCCATTTGTATCAGTGCCTATAGCTTACTAGTAATCAAGAGAGATGTATTCCAAGGAATTATTAAAAGTTAAGTAAAAAGCATCTACATACTTTTCTTCTTATTCATTCATAAGTTTTTATGTTCCAGACTTCACGCCCGTATGCTTATTGCCGTTCGTGCACTATCGGCTACAGCTTTAGTTTAGCATTCCTTTTCAGCAAGCAACATCACGGTGTCGGTCCAGCTACCGACACTACAGTTTCTATGGAAACGACAGAATTTTCTTTTGGGACACGAGTCTCTCCTTTCCGATGCACTATTCCTTCTATACTGCATTCCTCGCGCCCTCACATTGACGAATTAACGCAGAAATTGCTCCGCTATGAAATACTATGGGTTCTATGACCTCTCCTTCTAAATCGAGTAACCTTTCTAAGGAAACGACAGGATTTTCTTACTTTTGGGGTTCGAGTATCTCCTTTCCGATGCACTATTGCTTCTTTACTGCATCCCTCGCTCCCTCACATTGACGACTTGGCACAGATATTGCGTCGCTATTAAATACTATGTGTTCTATGACTTCTCCCTCTAAATCTAGTAACGTTTCAATGGAAACGAAAGGATTTTCTTTTGGGATACGACTATCTCCTTTCCGATGATCTATCCCATCATTACTGCATCCCTCGCTCCCTCACATTGACGGATTATCATATAAGTTGCGTCGCTATGAAATACTATGTGTTTGCCGGCCGAAGTGGCCGTGCGGTTAAAAGCGCTGCAGTCGGGAACCGCAAGACCGCTACGGTCGCAGGTTCGAATCCTGCCTCGGGCATGGATGTTTGTGATGTCCTTAGGTTAGTTAGGTTTAACTAGTTCTAAGTTCTAGGGGACTAATGACCTCAGCAGTTGAGTCCCATAGTGCTCAGAGCCATTTTTTGAAATACTATGTGTTCGATGTCATCGCCTTCTAGATGGAGTAAAATTTATATGGAAACGACAGGATTTTTTTCGAGATACGACTATCTAATTTCCGATGCACTATTCCTTCTTTACTGCATCCCTTGCTACCTCAAATTGACGAATTAACACAAAAATTGCGTCGCTATGAAATACTGTGTGTTCTATGACTTCTCCTTCTAAATCGAGTAACGTTTCTGTGGAAACGACAGTATTTTCTTTTGGGATTCGAGTATCTCCTTTCCGATGCCCTATTCCTTCTTTACTGCATCCCTCGCTCCCTCACATTGACGATTTAACACAGAAATTGCGTCGCTATGAAATACTATGGGTTCTACGACATCTCGTTATAAATCGTGGCACGTTTCTATGGAAACGACAGGATTATCATTTGGGATAATAGTGTCTCCTTTCCGATGCACTATTCCTTCATTACTGCATCGCTCGCTCTCTCACTTTCACGAATTAACACAGGAATTGCCTCGCTATGAAATACTATTGCTTCTATATCATTTCCTTGTAAATCTTGTAACGGATCTATGGAACCGACAGGATTTTCTTTTCGGATACAACTATCTCCTTTCCGATGCATATTTCCTACTTTACTGCATTCCTCGTGTCCTCACGTTGGCGAATTAACACAGAAATTGCGTCGCTATGAAATACTATGTATCCGATGACATCTCCTTCTAAATGGAGTAAAGTTTCTATGGAGGCGGCAGGATTTTCTTTTGGGATACGACTATTTAATTCCCGATGCACTATTCCTGCTTAACTGCTTCCCTCGCTACCTCACATTGACGAATTAACACAGAAATTGCCTCGCTATGAAATACTATGGATTCTATGACATCTTCTAAATCGAGTAACGTTGCTATGGAAACGAAAGGATTTTCTTTTGGGATAGGAGTATCACCTGTCAGATGCACTATTCCTTCTTTACTGCATTCCTCGCGACCTTACATTGGAGATTTAACACAGAGATTGCGTCGCTATGAAATACTATGGGTTCTATGACCTCTCCATCTAAATCGAGTAACGTCTCTATGGGAACAACAGGACTTTCTTTCGGGATAGGACTATCTCCTATCCGAAGCACTATTCCTTCTTCACTGCATCCCTTGCTTCATCACATTGACGAATTAACACAGAAACTGCTTCGGTATCAAATACTATGGGATCTATGACAACTTCTAAATCGAGTAACATTTCTATGGAAACGACAGGAATTTCTTTTGGGATAGGAGTATCTGCTTTCAGATGCACTATTCCTTCTTTGCTGCATCCCTCGCTCCCCCACATTGACGAATTAACACAGAAATTGCGTCGCTATGAAACACTTTGCTTTCTATGATATCTCCTTCTAAATCGAGTAACGTCTCTATTGATACGACAGGATTTTCTTTTGGGATACGAGTAACTCCTTTCCGATGCATTATTCCCTCGTTACTGCATCCCACGCTCCCTCACATTGACGACCTAACACAGAAGTTGAGGGGCAATGAAATACTATGCGTTCTATGGCTTCTCCTTCTATATCGTATTACGTTTCTATGGAAGCGACAGGATTTTCTTATGGGATACGACTATCTCCTTTTCGATGCACTATTCCTCCTTTACTGCATCAATCGGTCCCTCACATTGGCGAATTAACACAGAAATTGCGTCGCTATCAAATACTATGGGTTCTATGACTTCTCCTTCTAAATCGAGTAACGTTTCAATGGAAACGACAGGATTTTCTTTTGGGATACGAGTACCTCCTTTTCGATGCGCTATTCCTTCTTTACTGCATCCCTCGCTCCCTCACATTGACGAATTAACAGAGAAATTCCGTCGCTATGTGATACTATGGGTTCTGTGACTTCTCCTTCTAAATCGAGTAACGTTTCTATGGAAACGACAGAATTTTCTTTTGGGACACGAGTCTCTCCTTTCCGATGCACTATTCCTTCTATACTGCATTCCTCGCGCCCACACATTGACGAATTAACACAGAAATTGCTCCGCTATGAAATACTATGGGTTCTATGACCTCTCCTTCTAAATCGAGTAACCTTTCTAAGGAAACGACAGGATTTTCTTACTTTTGGGGTTCGAGTATCTCCTTTCCGATGCACTATTGCTTCTTTACTGCATCCCTCGCTCCCTCACATTGACGACTTGACACAGATATTGCGTCGCTATGAAATACTATGTGTTCTATGACTTCTCCCTCTAAATCTAGTAACGTTTCTATGGAAACGAAAGGATTTTCTTTTGGGATACGACTATCTCCTTTCCGATGATCTATCCCATCTTTACTGCATCCCTCGCTCCCTCACATTGACGGATTATCACATAAGTTGCGTCGCTATGAAATACTATGTGTTTGCCGGCCGAAGTGGCCGTGCGGTTAAAAGCGCTGCAGTCGGGAACCGCAAGACCGCTACGGTCGCAGGTTCGAATCCTGCCTCGGGCATGGATGTTTGTGATGTCCTTAGGTTAGTTAGGTTTAACTAGTTCTAAGTTCTAGGGGACTAATGACCTCAGCAGTTGAGTCCCATAGTGCTCAGAGCCATTTTTTGAAATACTATGTGTTCGATGTCATCGCCTTCTAGATGGAGTAAAATTTATATGGAAACGACAGGATTTTTTTCGAGATACGACTATCTAATTTCCGATGCACTATTCCTTCTTTGCTGCATCCCTTGCTACCTCAAATTGACGAATTAACACAGAAATTGCGTCGCTATGAAATACTATGTGTTCGATGACATCCCCTTCATCCTGGAGTGAAGTTTCAATGGAAACGACAGGATTTTCTTTTGGGATACGACTATCTAATTTCCGAAGCACTAATCCTGCTTTCCTGCATCCCTCGCTCCGTCACATTGACGAATTAACACAGTAATTGCGTCGCTATGAGATACTATGGGTTCAATGACTTCTCCTTCTAAATCGAGTAACGTTTCTATGGAAACGACAGTATTTTCTTTTGGGATTCGAGTATCTCCTTTCCGTTGCACTATTCCTCCTTTACAGCATCCCTCGCTCCCTCACTTTGACGAAATAACACAGAAAATGCGTCGCTATGAAATACTATGGGTTCTGTGACCTCTCCTTCCAAATCGAGTATCGTTTCTATGGAAACGAAAGGATTTTCTTTTGGGATACGACTATTTAATTTCCGAAGCACTATTCCATCTTAACTGCATACCTCGCTACCTCATATGACGATTTAACACAGATATTGCGTCGCTATCAAATACTATGTGTTCGATGACATCTCATTCTAAATGGAGTAAAGTTTCAATGGAAACGACAGGATTTTCTTTTGGGATACGCCTATCTAATTTTTGAAACACTAATCCTGCTTTACTGTAACCCTCGCTCCCTCGCATTGGTGAATTAACACAGAAATTGCGTCGCTATGAAATACTATTTGTTCTATGACTTCTCCATCTAAATCGTGTAACGTTTGTATGGAGACGACACTATTTTCTTTTGGGATTCGAGTATCTCCTTTCCGATGCACTATTTCTCGTTTACAGCATCCCTCGCTCCCACGCATTGACGAATGAACACAGAAATGGCGTCGCTAGGAAATACTATGGGTTCTATGGCATCTGCTTCTAAATCGATTGACGTTTCTATGGAAACGACAGGAATTTTTTTTGGGATACGAATATCTTCTTTCCGATGCACTATTCCTGCTATACTGCTTCCCTCGCTCCCTCACATTGACGAATTAACACAGAAATTGTGTCGCCTGAAATACAATGTGTTCTATGACATCTCCTTGTAAATCGAGTAACGTTTCTATGGGAACGACAGTATTTTCTTATGGGATACGACTATCCCCTTTCCGATGCACCATTCCTTTTTTACTGCATCCCTCGCACCCTCACATTGGCGAATTAACACAGAAATTGCGCAGATATGAAATGCTATGGGTTCTATGACTTCTCCTTCTAAATCGAGTAACGTTTCTATGGAAACGAAAGGATTCTCTTTTGGGATACGAGTATCTCCTTTTTGATGCACTATTCCTTCTTTACTGCATTCCACGCTCCCTCACATTGACGACCTAACACAGAAGTTGAGGGGCAAT